>NC_088879.1:14705817-14953761 GCF_032884065.1 Artemia franciscana | reverse complement strand
TTATGTAATTTACCATTTATGCTTAAAAACTAAGTTTTGATTTACAATTAATTGAAAAGCACTGCTTGTATGCTGGTTACAAATAAGACATCTCAGCAATATACCAAGAATGAATGAGGGTATTAAGCTGAAACCTCTGGGGCTACGTCTATTACTACTTCTGCTCTCAAAGTTTTACTAAACAAAACAGTGCAAATGTATCCAGGCTGTGTATGAGCACTTAAGTAAAAAATTTTCTTTTAAATGTTTTCACTTTAAGAAATAAAAAAAAAGATTTTAAGGAATAAATATTAGCATATGTATATTAAACTGACAATGAAGGCACCTGAGTTACCTTCATAACAGTGATTGCATTGAATTAGTAGGTTTGCCGTTCAATCACCACCTTTTTTTTATCTCATGGCTGCGAGATCAAGTTCAAACTTCCGGGAAATATTCTTTCCAAGGGGGGGGGGAGTGTTAAGAGGACTTGAAGTCTCTTGGAACGAACGATGTCGAAATACTTGTCTTTGGTTCTCATAAAAGAATGGATTATTTAAGTACCTAACACGCTATTATCTGACACATAACCATTCATACAATTGCATGTTTTGCATGTATATATAAGTGAAATGTATTAATAGTAAATAAAAGGTTCTTTTGTCCATAAGTATTTTATTTTTCTGACCGTTCGCAACCATGTCTATGGTATGGGATCGTGGCCCTCAGGTTGGCAAACAGTGATTTAAATGACAAGAGTGGCTAAAACAATTTTCGATAATAAGATTGTATCTCAGCCCTTACAAAATCCATGTTAAAGAATAAAGAAAGCTTTGATAAAACTCCAGGGGCTTGTGTGCAGCTATGTAGAAGGCTTCAACACAACCTATCACAAAATAGTTCCCCTCAAAGAATTAAATTAGATTGAGAAATAAATATTTCTTAATAAAACTTTTTAATAAATATTTCTTAACAAATAAATATTCTTAAAAAAAAGCCTCTAGTGGCGTCAAACATTTTGCCAATATTTCTTGCAACCCTGGAAGCCTAAAGGTGAGTTCTAGCGTTGCTCAGTTTCAGAACTGAACCTTAAATTCTGCAAGGGGGATGCCAACTCCCTCCTGGCATCACCAGGTAAATAAGAATTTTCCTTTAGAAGCGGTAAATACCAGCTTAGTTTTAGCCTTTTGAGCTATGATTAAATTCAAAATGATGAGCCGGTCATTTTCTAAGAATCTAACCTTATAGCCCATGGTCCCTATACATCTATTAGTTCTAATGTATTTTCACCGATAGTTCAATATATATATATATATATATATATATATATATATATATATATATATATATATATATATATATATGTTTAATTACTTAAAAAAAGATGAATAAATGCATCCAAACAAAATACAAACTTTTTTTGTAATTAAACGGTTCAGGATAATTAGCTGTAAATAAGCAGTTACTCCTGTTAATAGTAACTGAAACTCTAAAAAAGGAATTTTGACAACGATCTACGCCTTAAAAGAATAGTTAATTTTAAAAGGTGATTCTAAATACATATTTTTTTTTCTAAATTTAAATCTGCCAAAGAAAATTTAAGAGCCTAAGAAAATTTGCTTTATTGAAAAAAAGGGCAAAACACTGCCTCCCCCCAAAAGGATGAGTGAGGTTGATTGAAATTACACTTACCAATTCGGTATATCAGAGAACCGTTTGAAGAAGAAATCTTGGGTAGTTAACCGCAAAAATGTCCTAAAAAAATCTTCTCCTCCACGTGAAAAATTCCAGGGAGGAAACTTGTACACTAAATCTGGTATATTGTCCTAAACTCTCCAAGAATGGCTGCTCTAGCGTAATGGCGAGTGGAATGGGATGGAACGTATTTATCGTAATGTCTCAATAATCGATGAAGTTAATTATGTGCATTTAGTCTTATAATACATCTGGCAGTCAAGTGTTTAAAAGGCTATCGATTTCCCGCTTGTTGAGCTCACGGATATTTCTAGTATAGCATTGTAAAACCCTAACAGAAAGACCAGGGGTTTGAGGAGAAGGTAGCCCCCCTAACAAACGAAATAGTTTCTTCTCATTTTAAGTTTTAATGTAACTCTTTCATTGAATGTCCTTTTTCATTAAGTTTAAATGGTATAAAATCGTTTTTCAAGTATTAAAATTTTTTAAATGACTTAATTTACTTAATTTTGAAAGGGCCAAACGGACTGACACGATACGAGACTTTAATTGATGAATCCTAATCTTTTGCGCTTGAATTGAAATATAAGATTTACCTATATACATTAGACAACTTGACACCGAATCTAAATTCCCAAAATATTTGTTCTTGAATGAAATCCAAGGAGAGAACTGAAGTTATTTTTTTATGGTTACAGTACTTCCATGACTTAATCCTTATTTGTTGGACAGATTTTTCATCAAGTATAGATACTCACAAACTTGACCCTTAAGAATGTGGAGGTCATAGTCTGTTATCAGGGGAGATTTTATATACATCCCATTCCTAGTCCTGTGCAAGGTACGAAATTAAGTATTATCGTCTAAGGGAAATCTCTGGAAATTTTAAGAGCTTCAGGTCGATCGTTAGTATTTTTAATGACGCAAAATTTGTCTTTGCTTGAGTGATGAGAATTTTAACATCTGCTAACGCCTTAGGCTTTCAGGGAAGATTACCTCTTAAACAATTTCTAATAGAAGCTTATTCAAGTTTTATTGGGTTAAAGTGTTCTCATCAATAATATTTCTGTCGTTGTAAATAATGCATTAGTAAATAATGTATTCTATTTACTAATTTAGATATGTGCTCCTAGTATGATTGGAGCCAAAGACTGCCGTTTTTGCTAAAGGGCTTGCATGTAGCTTTCGTATGGAATCTGTTTCAACATTCACAAAAATTTGCCTTTTGACAAGATTGTATTTAATTCAAAAGTGTCTTCACATCACTAATATCGGTCGATCAAAATTCCGTTGAAATACTAAAGTGGCACTCTGGTATCACTCCTTAGACTTTACCTGTATCGATACATCGATCTCCACCACCACTGTCAGGATTCAATTCATGGTGAATTTGAGAAAATACTCTCCGAGATTAACTCCCCCGGCACCACCTTCTCCCACTAAGTCATTGATCCACTTATGATTTCTCTTATGGGTGGAGGGTATTATTGGGATACGCAGAGGGTAATATTGGGGTAAGCATATTGGAAAAACACACATTTTAAAAGGCAGTAGTATATAAAATATGGGAAGTGAAACATAAAGGTCTTACGAAGCACACAAAGACCCAAATACTCCTCCCCTTGCGTATATGGCTGCACTAGAAGTACCAGTTTTCTACTGGAAACTTAGACAAACCAAGCCATTATGCCTCTTATTCAGTAAAGGCTTTACTTTGGTAGTCCTGTAATTTGACCTTTCCATCCTCCTCTAAAGTTTGTATTTGTCGACAAAAAATCCTTCTCATATAGCAGCTGTTCAAAACTCTTCCTTATGACCCGGCTAAAACCCCGAATATCCCTGAAGGGATGACAAAATACACGAAATTCGATCCAGGAGGCTTCGTTCCCACTTGCACTCTTTTCAGGGATTCCATAGAACCCTGTTTCAGTACTCCAAAAAATTTATGATGTTCATTTTACGAGCTTAAAGTATATTACTTACATATTTTGACAAAATCATTTTTATTATGTGTTCATTTTTTTATCAAACAAAAGTATATAAAAAAAAGCACTTCAACATAAATTCTCCCATAAGGATCCATAGTCAGGAAAGCTGGGGAGAAAAAAAGACAAAAAAACAAAAAAAAAATCTTCCACCTTAAAAATCCCCAAAATCACAAGCTAGGCAGAGGAATAGTACAAGAATTCAAACTAAGCAACCAAAACAACTGATATAACAATAAAATTGAATAAAAACCTAAGACACAATATCAATTATTAATCCATTTTAAGCGTTGTGTTTTCGTCGATTATACTGGCTACTAGATTATTATGAGGGTCAAAAATTTACTAGGATACACGTTAAAGGCTATAGGCTATTGCCCTCAGAGATTACCAATACTTGATACTAAGAGACTTCGACTAATTAAGACCTAATCGGTTAATTAAGACTTAATACCACAGAGACTTCGTATTCTTAATACTGACATTTAATTTCGTGCAGTTTTTTAGTTTCAATACAGTTAAAAAAATGTTGATAAAACTTTTTCGCTTTCCTCCTATAATATAGAAAATAACTCATATAAAATAGAAAATAATCATAGAAAATAATCAATCTTTATATAGAAGAAAATAACTCAATCTTTAATATTGAAAGTAACTCAAATTTAAGATTTAGGTAAGGTAAACTAATTAATTTTTTCTCTCTTTTTGCAAGATTTTCAAACAAGGACTACTTGGATTTGGAAGACTTGCAGCTTTTTCTAGAGGGCGAACAAGGGGTAAGAGCATTTTCTTTAATCTTTGCTCTGCAAACATATAGCTGCTCCTCCCTATAAAAAACAATGCATATCCCTTCTGTCTATCCTTTTGGGTTTATTCAAATATTTAATTTTGCTAACGGATGTAGAATTTATTTGCTGCTTGCCTTTGGTCCTCAGTTTTATAGATTATAAGCAAGCGTTCGATTTTGTTGATAGAAGAGCTTTAACAAAGGTTTTACCCTTAAATGGTAAATTAAATAATAAAAAAAACAAGTTTTTTTTAACTGCAAGTAAGGAGCGACATTAAACCTTAAAATGAACAGAATTTTTTCTGTATATGAAAGGGGTTGTCCCCTCCTCAACACCTCGCTCTTTACGCTAAAGTTTGACTCTTTCTCACAACTCTACTTTTTAAAACAATAAAGAAATTTAGCGTAAAGAGCGAGGCGTTGAGGAAGGGACAATCCCTTTCATATACGGAATAATTTCTGTTCATTTTGAGTTTTAATGTCACTCCTTACTTGCAGTTTAAAAAACTTGTTTTTTATTTAATTTCTGAACGTTTTGAATTAATGCATGTTTTGATTTTGGCTCACCGCACATGAATAATTTAAAAAAAAAATATATACTATTTTTTTCGGCTAAATGGCTTTCTCATTGTTTTTATCGGACCATTTTGACAAGGAAAAGGGGTGGGGGAGGAGGCCTAGTTGCCCTCCAATTTTTGGTTATTTAAAAAGGCAACCAAAATATTCTTTTTTTTTTTACGAACGTTTTTATTAGTAATAAATATACCTAACTTACGAATTAACTTACGTAACGAACTTCTATATTTGAATATTTTAATTACGTATATGAAGGGGGTTTGCCCCCTCATCAAAACCTCGCTCTTTACAATACAGCTTGAATTGTGTCCCGATTCCTTAAGAATGAGTTGTTAAGTTGTTAACAATGATAAACAACATGACTATCTCAGAATTTTGATCTGGTGACTTTTGGAAAAAAATGAGCGTGGGAGGGGGCCTAGGTGTCCTCCAATTTTTTTGGCCACTTAAAAAGGGCACTAGAACTTTTAATTTCCATTAGAATGAGCCCTTTCATGACATTGTAGGACCACTGTGTCGATACGATCATCCCTGGGGAAAAAAAAACAACAAATTAACACGCATCCGTGATCTGTCTTCTGGCAAAAAAAAATTCCACATTTGTGTAGATAGGAGCTTGAAACTTATACAATAGAGTCTTCTGATACGATGAACTTGATGGTGTGATTTTTGTTAAGATTCAGTGAATTTTATGGGGAGTTTCCCCTATTTTCTAAAATAAGGCAAATTTTCTCAGGCTTGCAACTTTTGATGGGTAAGACTAAACTTGATGAAACTTACATATTTGAAATCAGCATAAAAATTAAATTCTTTTAATGTATCTATTGGTATTAAAAGTCGGTTTTTTAGAGTTTTGATTACTATTGAGCCGGGTCACTGCTTACCACAGTTCGTTACCACGAACTATTTGATACCAGACAAATGCATTAAAGTTATGTAAGAGAATAATACTGCTGCGGTTAAGGTAGGAAATGAGGTTAGTAGCTGGTTTGTATTAAACCAGGAGTTAAGCAGGGTTGTGTTCTATCCCCCTTGTATGTATCATTATAATGGACTTTGTCTTAAGAAGCACATGAAAGACAATGGGAGACCACGGATTCCAAAGGGGAAGGAAAACTCTCCTGGACTTGGAAAATGCTGATGATTTAAGCATCCTACATGAAAGTGTGAGCAAAACGAATGAACTTTTAGAGGTTTTGCAAGTTCGGCGTGCTAGAATTGGTAAGAAAATTAATGTTAAGAAGACTAAGTCACTAAGGCGAGGAATAATTGAAAATGAAGGTGTGACGTTGTGTAACGAAAAGATTGATCAAGTGGGCAGCTTCACTTACCGTGGTAGTATTATTAGTATAGACGGTGGGAGCAGTGAAGATGTTAAAAGTAGAATAGCCAAGGCTCAGGATGTTTTTTCTAGTGAAAAAAAGTTTGGAAGAATAGGAAGATAAGTCTGCAAAACAAGATTAGAATATTGGAAGGTACAGTGATGAAAGTGGTAAAATATGAATCTGAAGCATAAGCGCTCCGAAAAGCGGATGAAGACTTACTAGATGTTTTCCAGAGAAATTGTCTACAGATTGTCTTGGGTACCCGGCTGACTGACCAAATTTCAAACAGTAGGCTGTATGAAAGATATGGTTCAAATCCCGCTTTCTACGGCTATAGTGAAAGAAAGGTTGAGATGGCTAGGGCACGTTCTGCGGATGAAGGATGACAGATTGCCGAAGATTGTCCTTTTCGGCCAACCATCTAGGGCTAAACGGAATGCAGGTTGTCCTTGTCTTGTGTGGGAGGATGTCATAAAGAAAGATTTAAAGGAAATGAGAACTTCAAAAAAAGAGAGAGGCTTTGAACAGATTGGGATGGAGGAGGAGCGTGCGTAGCTATGTTTGTCTCAGGTGGCTTGGTGCTACACTGAGTTGTTAATAATAGAATAACTACTAGTAACAGTAGTATTAGTAGATAGGTATAGTTGCATAAGTTTTCACTTAGCCAATTCAAACAATCAGATTTGAGGAGGAGCGTGCGTAGCTATGTTTGTCTCAGATGGCTTGGTGCTGTGGTGAGTTGTTAGTAGTAGTAGTAGTAGTAGCAGTTACCTAACTTTCCCAATCGTTTTCTCAATAATAGGTACGGTAGTCCAACATCATGGACAAGCCAAAACAAACTTGCTTACAAATTTCCAGTTTTTATTGAGAGAAGAAGGGTCACAAGCATATTGAATAGTTTTGTTTCAAAATTCATTTCAAGGCCTTATTCTTGCTATATAGATGGAATATTCAACTTAATTTTCAAGGTCAAGACATATCTCTGGCCTTAGTAGCATAAATCAGTTTTTGTTTGCCGAAGGATTTTGGTATTAAACCCTTGATGCATTCTCAAGCGTAATTGGTGCTTTTTTTATAATACAATTTTATCATAATTGTTTTTATACTTTATGCTTTTTAAAGATATAATTTTATAAGTGATATGTTTAGAAATCATGTTAGTTTACACCATGGAGATGTTTTTTCATTACTTTCGCCTTTTTCTTTACTAAGTACTTTTGTGAAGAAAAAAATTATCATTTGTTGAAAAAAAATTATATTTCTTGTTGAAAGAAAAAGAAAGTTTTTGTGGTAATTTTTATTGTTCAACAGTAATTTTTAATATTCTGACATAAGAACTTCATACTCATATAATTTTTCTTTTCGGAGGTCTCCACATTAAAATTAATCATGTCAATCCAAATTCCTTCAGCCAAGGCAACAGAACCTATTCTTAATATGCAGCAAGGAAGTCTGAACACAGCACAAACAAAAATTTATATTCAGAACGTTGGAAGTAATAAACGACTACTATATGTAATTGACATTGTCAGTTAGATTCATCCAGCCAATAGTTATTCTGAAAACTTTGACATGGTACTATATATATTAATCGGGTAACGGAACCGTAGTGCTGGAGAGCAGGGGTTAGATCAGTCAGTTGGTTTTAGTTTTAGGATCATGCTCACAAGAAAACAAACGTTTTCTTTTGAGCAAGAAAACAAAACTAACCTAAAGGTAAGTGAATGCGTCATATAATAAAAATAGCATTCAGTCAGCAGCTTTTATAAAAATTTGAAAACTTCACGTAGTTTGGTAAATATACCGATTTGTGTCGTGGCTTAGGATCAGTTGTTTATTCTTGTAGGAGGGAGGGATGGGTAAAGGGACGCAAACTTTTCGTGGATGCGGGAATATTATTTCTCCGCTTTTCACAAAACCGGATACGCTACGATTTTTTTTTTTTTTTTTTTTTTTTTTTTTTTTTTTTTTTTTTTTTTTTTTTAGCATTTCCTTTGATAGGCTCTGTGGCTACTGTTTTATATTCTGACAATTAATAACCCTTTTTCTTGATTAATTAGAAATTTTTTTTCGAGATATTTTTTCTAAAAAAAATTAAAGGTAATATTAAACTTAAGATCAGAAGAAATAGAAACCTGCAATAACTCAAACTCAAAACAACCAGAAACTAATATTAAAGAATAAATGAAACTCCAAATGAACAGAAATTAAACAAACAACCGTAGTAAAAAAACACAAAACAGGTACTAATATAAATGAATATATAAATCTCAAAAAGTGTTAAGCTTAAGTTAAATATGCAAATCGGGCTTAAAACGAACAAAAATATTTTGCTATTGAGGCATAAATGGAACACAAAACGAACAGAAATCCAATAAACAATCATAGCAAACAAACAAACAAGTCACTAATATAAATGAGTAAATAAATCTTAAATGAATGAAACTTAGATTAAATATGCAAATCCAGCTTGAAACGAACAAAAATCTCCACAAAGAAGAGTTTGAGTTTTGCCCCCTTCTTTCACTGTAAAAGTCTAAAGCCTAATGTGTCATTGGCGCTTTATTGGAAACTATATGTGTCTTGAGTAGTCTTGAAAAGTACAAATAAAATCAACCTGAATGTTTGGTATATAAAGCTTATTACTTGTTGAAAGATCACCACTTCAAGACTTTATTTCACTGTAACTTTGTTTTAGTTTTCAATGGTGCAATAACTGAGAAAGAAAACATTTGTAACAGAATTCGTTTTCAGTGAAGCACCAATGACTTAGTAGGCTTTAAACTTTTACAGTTAGGGGAGGGGGCAGTATCCAAGCTTTTGTTTGTAGTGAAACCATATTTGTCTTGAACATTCTTGGAAAGAACCAATATAATTAAAGTAAATATTTCATATATATTGACATTAATTATTGAGAGCTCATCAGTTCAAAATTAAATTTTACTGCCATTTTTATGCTTATTTTCAATGTTGTAATAAGTAAAAATGAAAATATTTGCAATATAATTCGTTTTCAGTAAAGCGCCAAAGACGCAGTTTACTGTTTTGAGTTTGAGTTATTGCAGGTTTCTACTTCTTCTGATCTTAGGTTTAATATGACTTTTACTTTTCTTTAGAAAACTTCTTTGTCGGAGAGTTTTTTAAAATTAATTTCTGTTTGTTTTTGATTGCCAAAGTTTCAAGTTTGTTAAAATTCCCTGTTTCAAAATAATTTTTATATTCCAAAATAAATTAACGATTTTAGTAAGAACTAATAAATTAAACTTAATACTGGATATACAACAATATATAATTGCTGAAAGCTCACAAGCTCAAGATTTTGTTTCCCCCGGCCGGATTTAAAACTTTGGCGCCTCTAGGCCCAACCGCTTTTGTCGCTCCGTTTTTGCAAGATTTTTACGAGAAATCCCCAAAACTTCGGGTTTTGAAAGTTTTTAAAAAACTCCTTATTTCAGAATAAGATTTTTTTCAACAACAAACTTTCATCAAAGTATCAAAACTAGTATAAAAGTAACAATATTAAAGTACCGAAGCATCAAAGAAAAGAAAGGATCAAAGTTAAGAAGGTGTACAAAGTAAACAAAGTAGTAAAGTAACAATAAGCAACTTGCCAACTTATAGTCCTTGCACCGTAAATCGAAGTTACAAAGTAAATCACTAAATCAAAGTATCAAAGTAAACAAAGCATCAAAGCAACAAAAATTAGGCTCAGTAGCTCAGAGCCATTTCTCTGGAGCTGGGGGGATGGTTTCAACCCTGGAAGCATAATTATTTGGCCTTTGAACTATTTTGAACAAAAAGGCTATCTCAAAATATTTTAAAGGATGCTCTTTGGGAAAGTGGGGCATGGGCTAGTTGGCCATTGATTACTTTCGACTCTTAAAAAAGGCTAGCAGTTTTGATTTCCGATCGAGTGAGCCCCCTCCAAAGTTAATACGACCACCCCTTCCAAATAACCTTATGTTATGTTATTCCACATAACCTAAAAATGGGCAACTTACATATGTTACAATCCATGCCTCGGAGGCTAGGGAAAATTTCTCAACCCTAAGTTATAGTAATTTGAATGTTGGACTATTTTGAACAAAACGGCTATTTTGAAATTTTGATAAGATGCATTTGGAGTAAAAAAGCACCGGGGGGGGGGGGGTGTGGCTTGTCACTTTTTGATCACTTTTGATTTTATATGAACTTACGACTTATATAAGTTACAACTCTCGTCCCGGGTGCTATGGAGGATTTCTCAAACCCTAATTTATAGTAATTTGAATTTGGAAGTGTTTTGAACAAAATGGCTATCTCAAAATTTTATCGGACTTATTTTGGGAAAAAGGCGTGGGGGGGGGGCTAGATACCCACCAAAAATCTAATCAAACGAGATCTCTGAAGTTTATACGACCCCCCCCCCCCCCTACGTAAAACCTAGCTTACAAAACTTGCCCCTGGCCTCTGGGGGGATATTTGAATCCCTGAAATTTCGATTATTTGGTCTTTAAACTATTTTGAAGACAAAAGCTATCTCAAATTTTGATTGGATGCATTTGAGGGAAAAGGGCCTGGGGGAGCATTCAGAAGTTTGTCCGACCATCCCTTCCTTAAAAACCTTATATGCCCCCAGGGTATATTTTAAAACAATTGCCCCTGGATTCTGGGAGGGGGTTCTTCCTGGAATTTTTTTATATTATCTTTGGCGTAATTTCAACAAAATGGCTATATACAAATTCGATTGGACGCATTTGGGGAAAAGAAAGTTAGGAGGAAGAGGGGGAGGGTTAGTAGCAGTCAGATTACTTTTCCCTCTTAGTAGATAAGTTAGAACTTTCAATTCCTAAACTTTTGAGTGGCCTCCTAAGTTATACGACCACCTCTTCATGAAAACCATATTTTCCCCCTATGCATAAGTTAAAACCGTTCCCCGGGCCCTGGGGGGGTATGTTGACAACAAAGTTTTTGTTATCTTATCGTCTGACTATTTCAAACAAACTAGCTAGCTCAAAATTTTCATTTGATATATTTGGCGAAAAGAGGTGCTTGTGTCAAGGGAGGGGTTAGATGCCATCCGTTATCTTTCAACTCACTAAAAGTAACTAGAACTTCCATTTCCCAATCAAATGAGCCATCTTTGTAGTTTATACGACCCCGTCCCTTTACATGAAAAAGCTCATACGCCTTCGGTTTATAACTTAAAACACTTGCCCCGGGCTCTTGGGGGTTGTCTCGACCCCGAAGTTTTCGTTATCCGATGTTTAAACTATTTAAAAAAAATTGATATCTCAAAATTTGAGATAGGTTTTAGGACAAAAGGGTTAGGGGGGGATAGTTGCGCTCAGATCTCTTTTGACTCTTAAAAAGTCAGTTATAACTTTCAATTTCCAATAGAATGAGCCACAATCGAAGTTTATACAACCACCTCTTGCACACAAACCTTATACGCCTCCTGAATATAGCTTAAACACTTAGTGTTTAAGAGATAATTTAAACCCCAGAGCCCTCAGGCTCTGGGGGGGGAGGGTTGTGTCGACCCCTGAGTTTTTGTTTTCTGATGTTTAAACTATTTAAAAAATGATTATCTAAAAATTTATATCGGATGGGTATGGGCGAAAAGGCTAGGGGGGCTAATTGCCTTCGATTCTCTTTTGACTCTTAAAAAGTGAACTAGAACTTTCAATTTTCAATCAAATGAGGTTTCTCTGAAGTTTATACGAGGAATCCATATACACCTCCAGGAAATAACTTACAATGCCTGTTCCCGGGCCCTGGGGGGATTTGTCGACTCTGGAGTTTTTGTTCTCTGACTTTAAGCTATTTAAAAAAAAATCCCATTTCATAATTTCTATCAGAATGGTATGGGGAAAAAGGCTAGGGAGACTAATTGCCCTTGTTTCTCTTTCGACTCTTAAAAAATGAAGTAGAACTTCCAATTTTCAATGAAACGAGCCCTTTATTAAGTTTACACGAGCATCTCTTCTATAAGAACCGCATATACCCCCGGGGCATAAGTTACAAATCGTGTCCTGAGCTCTTGGGAGTTTTGTCGACACCGGAGTTTTTATTTTATGATCATTGAACTATTTTTGGAAAAAATGACTATCTCAAAGTTCTTATCGCAGGAGCTTGAGGGAAAAAGGAGATGAAGGGGGAGGGGGCTTGTTGCCCTCCAATCTCTTTTGAATCTTAAAAAGTGAATCAGAACTTTCAACTTCCAATCAAATGAGCCTTCCCTGAAGGTTTATATAAGCTTCTTTTCCATAAGGACCATATATGCCCCCAGGGCATAGCTTACAACGCCTGTCCTCGGACCCTGAGGGGTTGTGTGGACACCGGAGTTTTGTTTTATGATCTTTGAAGCTCTGTTAACAAAATGGCTGTCTAAAATTTTTTATCGAATAAATTTTGAAAAAAAGGTGAGGAGGGGGGGGGCTAGTTGCCCTCTGATCACTTTTGACTCTTAAAAAGGGTACTAGAACTAGCGATTTCCAATCGACAGAGCCCCCTCCGAAGTTTATGTGACGACCCCTTCTCTACGAAGTGCCTCTGGGAAAGAAAACAAATAAAAAAACACTGGAGCCGTATGACTTTTACTATAGGCAACGCTCAGCGTTGCGTCTGATTAATCAAGAAATTCCTCAAGGCAATTTAAAAAACAAAACAAAAAAGACTAAAGAGCTACATTAAATGAAAGACAAATAATAAGACATAAACACTAAAAAGACGAAGATAAGAACTAAAACTAAATAAGAATTCAAGATTAAAACGAACATACATCATTATCAATAAATAAATGAAACCCAAAATGAATAGTAATTACCATGAACAATTCATTGAAACTCAGAATAACCAGAAACTAACCCAAACAGGAGAGTGGGGATAAACCCCCTTATTTTCGCTGTAAAAATCATCATGCGCTTTTCTGAATAAAATTTTTATTTCAAGTTGTGGTTTTTATTTGTCATAATATCAACAAAAAAGGAATAAATTTCCATAGTATCCAAATTAAAGAAAATAAATGTTGAATGTGTGTTGACGGTTCAATATATATTAATTTCTTTATAAATTTTATATTTTTTTGATTAATATTTTTTTTGATTATATTTTTTTTGATTTATATTTTTTATATTAATTTCTTTATAAATTTTATATTTTTTTGATTAATATTTTTTTTGATTATATTTTTTTTGATTTATATTTTTTATATTAATTTCTTTATAAATTTTATATTTTTTTGATTAATATTTTTTTTGATTATATTTTTTTTGATTTATATTTTTTATATTAATTTCTTTATAAATTTTATATTTTTTTGATTAATATTTTTTTTGATTATATTTTTTTTGATTTATATTTTTTATATTAATTTCTTTATAAATTTTATATTTTTTTGATTAATATTTTTTTTGATTATATTTTTTTTGATTTATATTTTTTATATTAATTTCTTTATAAATTTTATATTTTTTTGATTAATATTTTTTTTGATTATATTTTTTTTGATTTATATTTTTTATATTAATTTCTTTATAAATTTTATATTTTTTTGATTAATATTTTTTTTGATTATATTTTTTTTGATTTATATTTTTTATATTAATTTCTTTATAAATTTTATATTTTTTTGATTAATATTTTTTTTGATTATATTTTTTTTGATTTATATTTTTTATATTAATTTCTTTATAAATTTTATATTTTTTTGATTAATATTTTTTTTGATTATATTTTTTTTGATTTATATTTTTTATATTAATTTCTTTATAAATTTTATATTTTTTTGATTAATATTTTTTTTGATTATATTTTTTTTTGATTTATATTTTTTATATTAATTTCTTTATAAATTTTTTTTTTTGATATTAATTTCTGATAGTTTCAGCATTCTTGGATTTATTAGCGTTTTGCCAGAGTAGATATTTAAATTACATTTAGTTTTCAGTAAGGCAATTATAGGTAGAACTAATTTTACCAACAGGCCAGGATTCTGATGATCTGTCTAAAGGAAGTTATTTTATTATTCATCTTGTGATTGTTGTCTATTAGAAACACCCACCTCTTTAATGGCGTAGGTACGCTTGGGGTAAAATTTCACCTACTTATATCAGAACAAACAAGTATAGCATTATTGCACTCAGTAATTTCTCAGTAATTTCTGTTCATTTTAAGTTTTAATGTCGCTCCTTACTTTCAGATGAAAAAAACTTGTTTGTTTTAATCTAATTCTTAACATGTTGACTAGTTGTTAATGAATACTGCTAGAACTGACACACAAATACAAATAGTTCAAGGAGTTCACCATTATTGTAACGGAGAAACTCAAAATCTGGCTATTAAAACGCTTGTATATAAGAAAAAACATGAATAAAAGCCTCGATAAGGAAAAAAATGTTATATCTCCGAGGAAAAAATAAAATCTATTTGAAATGTTTTCAAGAAAGTTGAGAGACATCCAGTTTACCCTAAGTTACATAAATTATTATGAAAATAGCCTTGGTAATACTGAAGCTAATATTGAATCAGTGTAGAAGAGACCTTAAAGTAGTGTTATTTGCTCAGTTTACTTCAATACTAAACCCTCCATTTATGCTCATCTTTATCTTTACTAGGGCCTGTCCCGATTTCCTATCAGCAGTGATGATTTGGGAATTTTTTTAATCTTACGTGTACATTTCTTCTGTTCTAGAAGAAACTCTAGCCTATCTGTAAATATCTTCTATTTTGAAAGTCATCCTCTCGCCGAAAGCCCTGTATTCTGACCGTAAAGATGTATTGACAGGAGATAGTTTCCATTGAGTAGGGAAGCACGTGAGAGTCAAGACTACAAAGGTCTGGGGAAGCCTCAAAAGCCAAAGGCCACATACTGAATCTTATTGATTAGATGGACTAAAGAGAAAGCCAAATAAATCTGTTTTTCACACCACTAAAAAGCATGTTTGGTAATGCTTGAACGAAGTTACGGTTTATTATAGCCGTTTGAATTGCCAAAGCCAGTGTCTGATTAATTTAAGCAGAAGATCGATAGATACATGAAATCATGTGAATAAGAGGATTAGCGGCTGATTAGCAACATTTAATGTGCCTGGTGCCATGAAACTACTCTAAAAAACGCTGTTTTGTCAGCAACAAAATTAAAAAGTTACTACTTGTATAAATAAAATTGTCTCTCAAAATCCGAATAAATTTTTAATTTTAATAAATGAAAGTATTTTTACTTTTTTTTTGTAAATTTAGAAAAATAAATTTTTAATATACTAAAAATGTATTTTTGATCCGCTGGGACACCAGAATAAGCCTATTTGACGACATTACAAAACTGCACAATAGTGTTCAAACTTGTCGACCCAATGCAACTTAAGCCCAACATAATTTAACCATCATACATCTAAACTTCACACAACTTAACTCTAAGCAGGTGAAGCATCATATAATTCAACCGTGGATGGCGAAACTGCTCATCTTGTTGTCTTCTTTTATTTGCAATATCTATTGAAATAGGGTGTTTATAAAATGATTTATTAACAACGGTTAATTTCAGAAGCTATACTTCTGAAAGAGGAAATGCTTACAGATAAACTAGTAACTATTTTGAAAAGCTTAGAAAGCTTTTTGCTTACATATTTTGTAGAAAACTGAACTCATTGTGAAGGGGTGTGGGGATCTAAACACGAAAAGGGCCAGCCTCTCGTAAACTTGGAGAGAAACAGGAACAAAATTAAGCTTTGTGAGAGATGGCAACGGAAGGAACCCTTATCTTTGTCTTGATAAAATATGGCTGTACAGGCTCAATTCATGCTTTTTATAAAGTGTATTTTCATTTACAAGTCACCAGATATCCATTACTCTTGAGCTTTCAGCTACTTCTTGGCTACTAAGTTTCATTTTAAAGCGTTTTTGCATTTTTTAAACCATTCAGTTTAAAAAGAAAAATAACAAAAAATAGCTTAGGTTTTGAAAACTCAAATGAGATTTTTTATATGACGGAGAAAATTCCCGAGTGAGTTTTGATTCAGCATGTTAAATTATGCCAACTTAGTATATTTTTCATTTTGAAGAAAGATTTTTTTTTGTATTCTAGAACTTTTAAATTCCATGACTTGGATATTAAGACCAAA
This sequence comes from Artemia franciscana, assembly GCF_032884065.1. Lineage (NCBI taxonomy): Eukaryota > Metazoa > Arthropoda > Branchiopoda > Anostraca > Artemiidae > Artemia > Artemia franciscana. Next base: position 14,937,311 of record NC_088879.1, on the reverse strand, counting down.
GACTGGATATGTAATTAGATAGTGAAGCAGAAGTAAAACAACAGATACAAAAAAATTCACACCGTGTGCTGCTCTTTGGTACTAAATTGGTGTAATTGATGTAATGGTGTAAAGCTAAAATTTAGCTGTTACATTATATTTAATGTTCCAGCAATGATAAATGAATAAAATGTTGTGGAGGTACTGATAAATAGTGGTTGTTAGCTCTCCTTTATTTTTTTTTTTATTAGAGAGTAGGCTCTTGTTAGCAAATATTTTTGTTGTTATCACGACCGGACTCACAAACTAGGTCGAAGCTCAGGCCTCAAGGGCTCATAACTTCATTGCAAAGACTTATAATTACACTTTGTATTCTCAACAAGTTTTTGATGCTACTGTTGTTGCACATTGTCTTGATTGTCACATTGACAATTGTCAATTGAATGACAATTGTCACATTGTCATTGTTGTTGCACATTTGGTTTGAACACACCGACGACATATTAGACATTCTGGGCAATTGTTTCTGTTCTTTGCTTGTCTTTTTTCTTATTAGTCATATCTTCATAGCGTATTTGTCATAGATGGATATATGACAATTATCAAAATATTTTTACGCCACATGTTCGTAGCTTGGTTCTGTAAGCCATTGCTTGTTCGTTAGTGTCTTTTTCAACATTGATGATTAATAATTTTTTCGTGTTTATAAAATTTTTTAAAGATACAGGGTATTGGTTTTGTCTTTGAAGTGTCCTGTTGGTTACAACTTGCCTCGAACGAACTTGTTTAATGCCTTGTTCAGCTCTACGATTGAGACTCCATCTTCCAGGACCGTTGAGGTTCCTCTTAGCCTAGCCCAGAGTTTTCCATCGACCACCTAACAAACTTTGTTGTTAAATATCTAACCTAACTTAGCATACCAACACCAAATACCAACTAAATATTTAATTAAGATATAGCTACAATATAGTTTTCCACCGATCCGAAGCTAATCGCCTGGTATTAATACCATGAAAACCCGTTATTTTCTGATCTTTTCGATCCAAATTCTCGAGTATGTACCATATAATGCGAGTGCCGATTTTGGTTCCTGAAAATTTGGCTGTGTGCTTATTGTACCTCATATTCATCGATATATTATTTTTCTTAAGTTTTTCTTATCTTCCATTTTTTTAGCCAAAAAGGTGAAAATGGCGAATGGTGCAAAATGTAAAAGTAGACAACAATTGTATTTTTTATTTGTCTTAGTAGCAAAGAACTACCAAGTCACGTGTTCTACGAATAATTTTGTCGTAATTGTCAACTGGTTTTTACAAACAGAAAGGCTTGTTTTTTTTTTCTAATTGTCTTATATCTACATTAAAGAAGAGGAGGGCTGGGTCACGTATAATCGTTTTATACATGAACTAAGACAAGGCGAATCCTGCTCCCAACAATTCGTGCAATAGTATCCCTATTACGACCATCCCTCGTATATGAAATCCTTATAACTCTTATGACACTGATTAAGGCCTTGAAGAATTCAATAATACCATACCAAGAGGAAATGATTCACATGGAATTGGTACTTTAGGCGTCAAATATTCTAAGAAAGGTCTTCAATTGTGTATAATCAATATTATATATATGTCTTTCTGTATCAGTTTTAAGGAAAGTATTGCTTTTATTTAGAAAAAATAATATGGTTTGATCCTTTGGTTGTCCCCCTCCTAAAGTCTTTAATACACTTAAAAAAAAATTACTTTTAGCAACATACTTTATTTGAAGACTCCTCAAATCTTAAAATCAATCTCATTTTGAAAGTGATCTATGCTAACTTCGAAATGGTATGCAGTTTCTATGCTTAGAAATAGGATTTATTTGAGTTCTAGATATCATTCAGGCCTAAAAAGCAAGAACAAATATCTGTTGTATTTTAATGGTGGTATAGCCTGGACTTACTTTATTTTTATTACTTTTTTTTCATCGGAAGGAGACAAAAAGATCCATCGTATCGTATAATTGTTCCTTAGGTATCATTAGGAATGTTATTCCTAACTAAGAATCAGGGAACAAGACTAGATGCCTTGATAAGGAATTTCATTAGTTATTGTCCTGAAACCCATTATTAGCATCTTCCATTCATCTTCTATTCTATTCATTAGCGGGATTACTAATAGTGTATGACATTTTATTTCAAAATGTAGGAAACATTATAATTTTTTCCGTATCTAATCTGCTTTTCAACCTATTTTGAAATATACAGAGGTGATAAACAATAAAAAATAATATCAAAAGAAAATATTCTCAAATAGGAGATACAAAGAAGATACAGAAGATACAGAAAAAGAAAGAAGAAAGAAAAAGAAGATACAGAACTTCAAACAAATATAAACATAAAAGACTAAAGCAAGAAAATGACAAAAAATTGTCAACTTGAAAGAGTTTCGAATAATTTTTATTGCCTTTATTTAGGATGGAGCTGTTTTGTTTTTGCAATGTTTTTGTAATGATTTGTTTTTCTTTTTCTCGTGATTCTATTGGTCTGTCTTTGTATCTCTTTCTTTTGCAGACTAGATGACTTGGTCGAGATCGTTGACTAATTACCAGCTCTTTATTTATTTTATTGGTTCTTGCGTGTTATAGTGATTTCACCAAAGAAGTGAAGTTAGGTTAATCCTAATGAAATATACCAAAACATGATGATAATATAATATTATAGTAGCAAAAATATGGAAACTACACATAGAAATATGGAAAGCAGGCCACTGAGAGCAAATTATATTAAACAACTAACCACCTCTGAATATTAAATTAAATAAAAAAAGTTTTTTTAAATGAAAGTAAGGAGCAACATTAAAACTTAAAACGAACAGAAATTACTCCGTATATGAAAGGGGATTTTCCTCCTCAACGCGTCGCTCTTTACTCTAAAATTTGACTCTTTCTCTTAACTCTATTCTTAAAACAGTAAAAAACTTTATCGTAAAGAGCTGGGTGTTGAGGAGGAAAGGCCCCTTTCATATACGGAGTAATTTCTGTTCGTTTTTGAGTTTTAATGTTACTCCTTACTTTCATTTAAGAAAACTTTTTTTTTTTTAATGTCTGGGTGTTTATGAATTAATGCATGTTTCGATCTTGGCTCTCCGCACACAAATAATTAAAACGAAATTTGTATATTCATTAATTGCAATTAATCGGAAGATTTTGAGAAAAAAAGGCGAGGGAGGAGGCCTAGTTGCCCTCCAAGTTGATTCCTTTAAAAAGCAACTAGAACTTTTAATTTTTTACAAACGTTTTCATTGGTAAAAAATATAGGTAACTTACGAATTAACTTACTTAACGACCTTCTATATTCGTATGTTTTTATTGCGTATATGAGGGGGTTCAACCCTCGTCGATACCTCGCTCTGTACACTAAAGTTTAGATTTTGTCCCAATTCCTTAAGAATAACCTCTGAACCACAAAGGCCATAGAATAAATAGTTGAAATTACTAAAAACACGTTAGCGTAAAGAGTGAGGTATAACGAGGAGGTAAACCCCTCATATGCCTAATAATTTTTATTCGTTTTAAGTTTTAATGCTGCTCCTTACTTTCAGTAGAAAAAAACTTTTCATATTTATTTTTCCATTGCCTTTTCAAATTATGCTAGAAAATCCTGCGCCCCCTTCATTGAACTTATTTTCCCCCATAAGAAGTTTCTCCATGGAAATATCCTCCCACGTAACTCCCCCTCAACTCTCCCCCCTAAACCAAAAAGTCCCCCTGAAAACGCCTGTAAACTTCCCAGTAACCATTACTATATGTAAACATAGGTCAAAGTTTGTAACTTGCAGCCCCTCCCACTGGGATGCGGGGGATTAAGTCGTCCCTAAAGACATAGTTATTAGATTTTTCAACTATGGTGAATAAAATGGCTATCTCAGAATTTTGATCCGGTCACTTTTGGGAAAAATGAGCCTGGGAGGGGGCCTAGGTGCCCTCCATTTTTTTTGTCACTTAAATAGGGCACTAGAACTTTTAATTTCCATTAGAATGAGCCCTTTCGCGTCATTTTAGGACCACTCAGTCGATACGATCACCCCTGGAAAAAACAAAACAAAAAAAAAACAAATAAAATCACATCCTTGATTTGTCTTCTGGCAAAAAATGCAAAATTCCACATTTTTGTAGATAGAAGCTTGAAACTTGTACCTTAAGGTTCTCTGATACGCTGAATCTGATGGTGTGATTTTCTTTAAGATTGTATGACTTTTAGGGGGTGTTTCCTTTATATTTTAAAATGAGGCAGATTTTCTCAGGCTATTAACTTTGGTGGGTGCAACTGATTTTGATGAAACTTATATATTTAAAATCAGCTTAAAATGCGATTCTTTTGATGCAACTATTGGTATCAAATTTCCATTTTTTAGAGTTTCGGTTACTATTGAGCCGGGTCGCTCCTTATTACAGTTACCACAAACTGTTTGATATTTAATTAAAATATGCCTGCATAGTGCTTTATCTCGCTCAGGCTAAGCTGATTATCTCTGAGAGAACACAGAAAACTGATTTCATTACTTACCTATAACAAAGTGTGGTCGCATTAACACATAAGTACCATATTTTTTTTACTGGTAAAAAAAAATTCTCCTCTTTAGGCTCTTACTTTGTTGTTGAAGCAATGCTATGGATTTGCCCTTTTTTTTTCTTTCTCACGATTCTCAGTTTGATGCGAATAATTGGTAAAGGTCTAACCTCCTCGATTTTTGTCGAAACTGAGAAATCTGGTCGAATTGATATGCAAGATTGTATGCATTGGGAAGATATATCCACATATCTGAACCCAAGAAGAAGGGTTATCACTTGTCCTTGGACTAGAGCCAAAGCTGTGTTGGTGATTCTATTTGCTCCTTTCTTAATATGGCTATAGAAAGTTGTGCCATAGCGAGTAAACAAATTTTGAACTAAGATACTTTATTAATAGGTCATAACTAAAAAGGCCTGATGGGTTTCCCATATATGGTACCATATACCATATTGGTCTGATTACCACAGAAATCAGACCATTTTATGTTTCTTCTTAAGCCAAATTTAAATCGCCCACCAACTATCACAAAAAAGAGCGGGATTGCCACTCCTGCCTTAACTCTTCAATTTAACGCGGATTGATCTGCTTGAACAGCTGATGTGTGTACATTGCAGACAAACTCACTCATGATATGCACCATTTTGAAAATTTAAGGGGCTCAGAATTTCCTTGGTGGGGTATACACTCGGAAGAAAAAGTCAGGTAATAACACTGCTACAAAATTCAGGACGTGTCTTTCAACAGAAGAACGATAAAACGATTACTGCTCTTTGGGTTTTATTAAATAAAAAAAACAAGTTTTTTAACTGAAAGTAAGGAGCGACATTAAAACTTAAAACGAACAGAAATTACTTCATATATGAAAGAGGCTGCTTCCTCATCAACGCTCCGCTCTTTACGCTAAAGTTTTTTACTGTTTTAAAAAGAAGAATTGAGAGAAAGAAGCAAACTTTAGCGTAAAGAGCGGGGCGTTGATGAGGAAGCAGCCTCTTTCATATACGAAGTAATTTCTGTTCGTTTTAAGTTTTAACATCGCTCCTTACTTTCAGTTAAAAAACTTCTTTTTTTATTTAATTTCTGAACGTTTTTGAATCAATGCATGTTTTGATTTTGGCTTTCCGCAGAAGAATAATCAAAACAAAATTTGCATTTTTTTTTGCTAAATGGCCTTCTCATTATTTTGATCGAATGATTTTGAGAAAAAAAGAGCGGGGGAGGAAGCCTAGTTGCCCTCTGATTTTTTGGTTAATTAAAATGGCAACTAGAACTTTTTTACGAATCTTTTTATTAGTAAAAGATTTACGTAACTTATAAATTAGCTTACGTAAAGAACTTCTGAATTCTCATGTTTTTATTACATATATGAGGGGGTTCGCCCCCTCGTCAGTACCTCGCTCTTTACACTAAAGCTTACATTTTGTCCAAATTCATTAAGAATGACCCCTGAATCACAAAAGCCGCAGAATAAATAGTTGAAATTACTAAAAATACTTTAGCGTAAAAAGCGAGGTATTAGAAGGAGGTGAGCCCCTCATATGGGTAATAATTTCTGTTTGTTTTAAGTTTTAATGCTGTTTCTTACTTCCAGCTGAAATTTATTTTTTCATATTTATTTTTTAATTGTTTTTTCTAAATAATGCTAGTAAATCCTACTCTCCCTTCATGGAAATTTCCTTCTCCCATGACAAATTCTCGATGGAAAGTTACCCCAGCATATCCCCCTCTTCTCAACCCCTCCCTCAAACCGAAAAAAAACTCCTGAAAATGCCTGTATACTTCCCAATAACCATTACTATATGTAAGCACTGGTCAAAGCTTGTAACTTGTTGCCCCTCCCAAAAAGACTGTGGGGGAGTAAATGAATATCTCAGAATTTTGATCCGTTGACTTTGGGAAAATAATTAGCGTGGGAGAGGGCCTAGGTGCCCTCCAATTTTTTCGGTTACTTAAAAAGGGCACTAGAACTTTTCATTTCCGTTAGAATGAGCCTCTTGCAACATTCTAGGACAACTGGGTCGATACGATCACCCCTGGGAAAAAAAAACAAACAAAAACAAACAAATAAACACGCATCCGTGATGTGCCTTCTGGCGAAAAATGCAAAATTCCACATTTTTGTAGATAGGAGCTTGAAAATTCTACAATAGGGTTCTCTGATACGCTGAATATGATGGTGTGATTTTCGGATTTAGGATTCTATGACTTTTAGGGGGTGTTTCCCCCTATTTTCTAAAATAACTCAAATTTTCTCAGGCTCGTAACTTTTGATGGGTAGAATTAAACTTGATGAAAATTATATATTTAAAATCAGCATTAAAATGCGATTCTTTTGATGTAGCTATTGGTATCAAAATTCCATTTTTTAGAGTTCTGGTTACTATTGAGCCGGGTCGCTCTTTACTACAGTTCGTTACCACGAACTGTTTGATAAAACATAACTTCGCTCAGTCAATACTTTCGATAAAATATCAGTTGAAATTAATTTTTCTATTGCTTATACAAAAATTGAAAGTTGCTATAAACTACAATTTTGCTGATAAGATACATGCGTCCACTGAGGCAGAAAATAAACGCTGCTGAGGGAGCTGAGTGTCTTATAATCAAGTTTCAATCCTTTTGTGAGAAGTATTCTCGATGGCTGCCCTTTTCCTCCTCAAGATTCGATGGATTTAGAAATATAAAGAATAGTACAATTTAACAAATACTAAAATAGTTGGATGTGACTAATTTAGAACTAATCTGTCAAAACATTATTAGTGAAACTAAGATTCAAGGGACTAAAAAACACTGTTGCATCGACAGAAGTGGTTTTAGGGGAATGATAGAGGGAGTACTTGCCCCGGGCATAGAAACTTTAGGGGCAAAAATTTCAAACAAATAGTCTAACAGTTAGAATCAATTTGTATTTTCTGAAATTTCCTTTTTATTAAAATACAATAGACGGCGAAGTTTAGAAATGAAAATAATTAACAAATTATGAATGAATTAATAACATAAAATTACATACAGAAGTAATTTACTTATAATAATTAACATGATTAAATTAAAACAATGATGATAACTAAATAATCTAAATATTGAGTTGAAAAATAACTAAAGCAAATAAATTATTAATTAACTGAAAATATTTTTTTTAATCAGCACAAACTTCATTTTAAATTTGGCCTGAAAATTTTCTGGGAGACAAGGGGGTGTGCTAATCAAGATTTTGCCTTAGGTGTAAAAGATGACTAAAGCCTCTCAATGCTTATCAATTGATTATAAATACCAAGCCAATTGCTTATCAATCTTTCTTTCAGTTGGCGTGTGTGTCGAAAGAACAGTGCATAGAAATTATCAAGCAGTACGAGCCATCTTCGGAAGCAAGAGATAGGAACCAACTACTAATTGATGGTAAGAATTTTTCCTCATTATGTCAGTCAGGAGATTTGGCACAGTAAATCAGACTTAAATATACATAGCCGAAAAGCCCCAACAGGAGCTTAGGATTCAAGCTCGCCAGCTCCGTTGGTTGATAGGTTATATTTTTTTTCTGCAATCTATACAGTTAAAGCACCCCACAGCAGAAATATATATAACAAACAGTAGCGAAAAGTAATATGCTCTACTTTAAAGCTTTTTGAAACACATTAATATGAGCCACTCTTCATGACTCCGTCCTCGCGCAATCGCAATGACAAATGCTGTGATACGATCCGATGGAAAGCCAAGTAGCAACTGAACCTGAATCTGCTGAACCTATTGCTTGGACGGTATAGGAACCTACCCCAGTTAGCGCGCTTTGATGTTGTATCGTTTTTGGAGAAACTTTTGCTACTGTTCGTTACATATATTTCTGCTATGAAAGCACACGTAGAATCCGAGCTGCACAACTCATTCTATCCATATACGCTATAGTATCTGGATATACTGGTATCTGGATATACTGGAGATACGCTATAGTACCACGAACAAACAGTTCGTGGTAACGAACTGTAGTAAGGAGCGACCAGGCTCAATAGTAAACGAAACTCTAAAAAACAGAATTTCGATGCTAAAAGATATATCAAACGAATTGGATTTTTATGCTGATTTTAAATATATAAGGTTCATCGAATTTAGTCTTTGTCATCAAAAGTTACGAGCCTGAGAAAATTTGCCTTTATTTTGGAAAATAGGGGGTAACACCCCCTAAAAGTCATAAGATCTTAACGAAAATCACACCATTGCATTCAGCGTATTAGAGAACCCTATAGAAAAATTTCAAGGTCCAGTCTACAAAAATGTGGAATTTCGTATCAAACAGTTCGTGGTAACGAACTGTAGTAAGGAGCGACCCGGCTCAATAGTAACCAAAACTCTAAAAAATGGAATTTTGATACCAATAGCTATATCAAAAGAATCGCATTTTAATGCTGATTTTAAATATATAAGTTTCATCAAGTTTAGTCTTACCCATCAAAAGTTACGAGCCTGAGAAAATTTGCGTTATTTTAGAAAATAGGGGGAAATACCCCCTAAAAGTCATAGAATCTTAACGAAAATCACACCATCAGATTCAGCGTATCAGAGAACCCTATTGTAGAAGTTTCGAGCTCCTATCTACAAAAATGTGGAATTTTGCATAAAAACCTTTGTAAGTGACCAAAAAAATTGGAGGGCACCTAGGCCCCCTCCCACGCTAATTATTTTCCCAAAGTCAACGGATCAAAATTCTGAGATAGCCATTTTATTCAGCGTAGTCGAAAAACCTTATAACTATGTCTTTGGGGACGACTTACTCCCCCACAGTCCCCGTGGGAGGGGCAACAAGTTACAAACTTTGACCTGTGCTTACATATAGTAATGGTTATTGGGAAGTATACAGGCGTTTTCAGGAGGATTTTTTTGGTTGGGGGGAGGGGTTGAGAAGAGGGGGATATGCTGGGGGAACTTTCCATCGAGAATTTGTCATGGGAGAAGAAAACTTCCATGAAGGGAGAGCAGGATTTACTAGCATTATTAAAAAAAAATTAAAAAATAAATGTGAAAAAGCTTTTTCAGCTGGAAGTAAGGAACAGCAATAAAACTTAAAACAAACAGAAGTTATTACCCATATAAGGGGCTCACCTCCTTATGATACCTAGCTCTTTACGCTAAAGTATTTTTAGTAATTTCAACTATTTATTCTACGGCTTTTGTGATTCAGGGGTCATTCTTAATGAATTGGGATAAAATTTAAGCTTTAGTGTAAAGAGCGAGGTACTGACGATGGGGCGAATCCCCTCATATATGTAATAAAAACATGAGAATACAAAAGTTCTTTAGGTAAGCTAATTTATAAGTTACGTAAATCTTTTACCGATAAAAAGATTCGTAAAAAATTAAAAGTTCTAGTTGCCTTTTTAATTAACCAAAAAATCGGAGGGCAACTAGGCTTCGCCCTCGCTCTTTTTTTCTCAAAATCATTCGATCAAAATTATGAGAAAGCCATTTAGCCCCCCCCTAAAAAAATATGCACAATTTTGTTTTGATTATTCCTCTGCGGAGAGCCAAAATCAAAACATGCATTGATTCAAAAACGTTCAGAAATTAAATAAAAAAACGAGTTTTTTTAACTGAAAGTAAGGAGCGACATTAAAACTTAAAACGCACAGAAATTACTTCGTATATGAAAGAGGCTGCTTCCTCATCAACGCCCCGCTCTTTACGCTAAAGTTTTTTACTGTTTTAAAAAGAAGAATTGAGAGAAAGAGTCAAACTTTAGCGTAAAGAGCGGGGCGTTGATGAGGAAGCAGCCTCTTTCATATACGAAGTAATTTCTGTGCGTTTTAAGTTTTAATGTCGCTCCTTACTTTCAGTTAAAAAAACTCGTTTTTTTTTATTTAATTTTTGCCATAAGACAAATCACGGGTGGGTGTTTATTTGTTTGTTTTTTGTTTTTTTTTTCCCAGGGGTCATCATATCGACCAGGTGGTCCTAGAGTGTTGCAAGAGGGCTCGTTCTAACGGAAATAAAAAGTTCTATTGCCCTTTTTAAGTGACCAAAAAAATTGGAGGGCACCTAGGCCCCCTCCCACGCTCATTTTCCCCCCAAAATCAATGGACCAAAATTTTGAGATAGCCATTTTGTTCCGCATAGTCGAAAACCATAAAACTATGTCTTTGGGGATGACTTACCCCCCACATTCCCTGGGGGAGGGGCTGCAATTTACAAACTTTGACCAATGTTTACATACAGTAATGGTTACTGGGAAGTGTACCGACGTTATCAGGGGGATTTTTTTGGTTTGGGTGTGGGATTCAGAGGAGGAGTCTATATGGGAAGATCTTTCCTTGGAGGAATATTTCATGGAGGAAGAGAAATTCAATGAAAAGGGTTCAGGATTTTCTAGCATTACTATTAAAAAAAAAAACAATGAAAATATAAACATGAAAAAGTTTTTTCAATTGAAAGTAAGGAGAAGCATTAAAACGAACAGAGATCATTACGCATATGAGGGGTTCTAAAAATACTTCAGCATGAAGAGCGAGGTATTTAGGAGGAGATAAATACTTCGCTCTTTATGCTAAAAAATGTTTAAGTAATTTCAACTATTTATTCTACGGCCTTTCTGATTCAGGGGTCATTCTTAAACAATTAGGACAAAACAAGATTTAGTTTGAAGAGCGAGGTATTAACAAGGGGACCAACCCCCTCATATATATAATCAAAAATATAATAATATAAAGATTTGTTACGTAAGTTAATTCTTAAGTTACGTATATTTTTTACTAATAAAAACGTTCGTTAAAAATTAAAAGATCTAGTTGCCTTTTTAAGTAACTGAAAAATTGGAGGGTAACTAGGCCTCCTTCCCCACCCGTTATTTCTCAAAATCGTCTGATCAAAACTAAGAGAAAGCCATTTAGCCAAAAAAAGAATTAATATACAAATTTCATTTTAATAATTTATGTACGGAGAGCCAAAATCAGACATGCATTAATTCAAAAGCTTTCAGAAATTAAATAAAAAAAGCAAGTTTTTTGAAATGAAAGTAAGGAGCGACATTAAAACTTAAAACGAACAGAAATTACTCCGTATATGAAAGGGGCTTTTCCTCCTCGACACCCCGCTCCTTGCGCTAAAGTTTGATTCTTTCTCGCAACTCTACTTTTTCAGACAATAAAAAACTTTAGCGTAAAGAGCTAGGTGTCGAGGAGGAAAAGCCCTTTCATATACGGAGTAATTTCTGTTCGTTTTAAGTTTTAATGTCGCTCCTTACTTTCATTTCAAAAAACTTGTTTTTTTTATTTAATATGTAGATAGATCGATAGACTAATATTTAGATATTTATCACAGTCACCGCTATAGCATTGCCTATAGTAAAGGCCATATGACTCGAATGTTTTATTATTTTTTTCCCAGCTACACTTCATACGGAAGGGGTAGCCGTATAAACTTGGAGGGGGCTCATTCGATTGGAAATCAGAAGTTCTAGCGCCCTTTTTAAGAATCAAAAGTCATTAAATGCAGTTTCACTCCAAATACATCAAATAGAAATTTTGAGATAGCCTTTTTTGTTAAAAATAGTTCCAAGATCAGATAAAAGAAAATCCTGGGTCTTCATAACCCCTCCCAAGGCCCGGAGCCAGGCGTTGTAAGATATGCCCTTGAGGTATATATTGTTTTTATGGAAAGGGTGCTCGTGTAAGCTTCAAACTGGGCTTAATTAATTGAAAATCGAGAATTTTAGTTTGCTTCTTAAGAGTTAAAAGAGATCAAAGAGCAACTAGCCCCCCCTCTAATTTTTTCCCGGACCCATCCAATACAATTTTTGAGAAAACCATTGTGTTAAAAACAGTTTAAAAGTCAAATAACAAAAAATACGGTGTCGACACAACCCCACAGAGCCTGGGGCAAGTGTTTTAAGCTATGCTATGGACCAAATAAGTTTTTATGCAAGGGGTGGTCGTATCAACTTTAGAGGTGGCTCATTTAATTGAAAATTAAAAGTTCTAGCTCTTTTTCAATGAGTCAAAAGTGATCGGATGGCATCTACCCTCCCCCGACCACACACACACACCCTCTTTTCCAGTTTGTTTGAGATACTCGACTGGTCAGATAACAAACACTTCATGGTTAACATACCCTCCCACCCCCAGAGGCCGGGGAAAGGGTCGTAACTTATGCTCCGGGGACATATAGAGTTCTTATGGAAGAGATGGCCGTATAAACTTCGGAGGGGACTTAAAGGATTAGTTCTAATTCCCTTTTTAACGGACAAAAGTGAACTGATGGAAACTAGCCCCCCCCCCAACCCTATTTTACTCAAATACGTCCGATCAACTAATTCATATAGCCATTTTATCCAAAATGGAAAAAAGATCATATAACAGAAACTACGGGAATAACACAGCCCCCCGGAACCTGTGGGTAAGTGTTTCAAGTCATGTCCCGGGGCATGTGAGGGATCACCAGCGTTTACCTCTCACCGCGGTAAATACCCCCGGAAAATCTCTCCGGTAAATAAACCTCCCAGAAAAAACGCAGAAAATACCCCACCCCCGCGGGAAATACCCCTGGAAAGTACTCCCCCTCAGAAAATACCCTCCTGAAGAAAATAGCCCCCTCTCCTGGAAAAAATTCCCTACCAGTGAAAAATAGCCCCTGCGGATTGTACCCTCCGGAAAATACCCCCCCCTCTCCCTGGTGAGGGTTTGAAAATTCAACCCTCGCCATAGAAAATATCCCTCGAAAAATAATTCCGGAAAACCACTTACTGAAAAAAACCCTCTCCCGTAAACTTCTACCCCTACGAGGCTGGTTGGTCTCCAATCATTCTAGACTTTAAAAAAGGACTAGAACTCTCAATTTCTGATCTAATGAGCACACTCTGAAGTTTCTGCGATCTAAAGTTGGAGGTGTGGATGAGGAGGGGCAGAGTCCTCCTGTAGGGAATAGGTTCTGCTCATTTTGGGGTTTAATGCTATTCTTTACTTTCCTAAACCACAGATACTCTTAGAAATCACAAGGGAGTAGATGTCAGTTTCACATATTTAGTGCGTTTTTTAAAGTTTCTTCTATACTCCCCACCCCACCCAAGAAAACCATTTGCTGGAAAGATTTTCCACCGAGGAGGGGATTATCGGCACGATTTTAAAAACAATCAGAAGCTAATCTTTTCAAACAGTTCGTGGTAAGGAACTGTAGTAAGAATGAGCATATCTGTAAAATGCACTGCAAATGGCTTTCTTTTCGGTAGCTGTGAATATTTTCTAGAAGGGAACCAGAGCAAGCAGATGGGGGGTAGTAAAAGTATTCTATAGCCGGACAAGGAGAGGACGGTTGAAACGATACTTATTGGCAACATGTAATCCGTAAGACGCTCGTAGAAGGGAGTAGAGGTGGTTTTTCAGTGCTGAGCGTGTGTCCTTCAATGTAGAAGAAATAGGAAGGCCAAGATACATAAGGGACTCACAAGGCTTAATCAGAGTGTCGCCAATTTTAACTGAGAGGTTAATTGAAAGCTCATTTTTTGAACCATTGAAGAAAATAAGTTCTGTTTCAGATTCGTTGAAGGTAAGTCCGATCTGCTTGTATGCCGCTGCAAGTGAGTCGTAATTTTGTTGAAATAAAGATATTGAACGAGAAACATGAAGAATTTCATCAGCAAAGTTCTGCATCGAAAAATTAATCCCACGGATAAAGCACGACAGCTTTATTACTTGCTGTTTCTCGATAGCAGCGTTATTAAACAGTGATGGAGAATTTTTGCCACCTTGACGTACGCCTTTCTTGACACTCAGCATTTCTTTAGAAGGAAAAGTGCCGGATGGAGAGGGGATCAGGATGACAGCTGAAAGCTTGTTGTACATACTGTAAACAGGGGAAAGGATGCAAGAGGAAACACCTCGTTGAAGGGCTTTGAGCAGGATATGGCCACGGATGCCAGAATCGAAGGCTCTACTAACATCAAGTGCTCCAAAGACGAGAAGATCGCCATTTTTATCTGCATCAATAAGAAGATTTGCAAGAACGCTGTGAACGTGTTCCTGTCCTGAGTGCTTTTTGAACCCGAACTGGTCGTCCGGAGTATTGCATCGAAGTGTAATTTCATCAAAAACAAGGGATTCAAATAGCTTACAAAAGGTAGTTGAAACAGTGATCGGACGAAATGAATCGCACTGGTCACCTGGTTTACTTTTTTTTTAGAATAGGATGGACCAATCCAACACCAAAGCTGTCTGGAACGATGCCAGTAACGAAAATCATTTGAAATAACAGAGAAAGGTGCTCTAGGAGAAGATTGCTGGAAAAGCTTAAATGGGTACCAGATATACCATCGACGCCCTTAGATTTCTGTTTTTTTTTAACTTATTAATTTTGGAACGCATCAAGGACGGAGTGACCAGGGCACCAATATTCTTAACTGCAAACAGAAGCTCCTTATCGAGGGCCTGGCAAAAGGTGTTATCTAGGTAGGAATTAGGGGCTGAAAATTGGTCTCTGAAGTAGTCACACCAACCTTTTTCTGGCATGCAGGGCGGGCCATTGGAAGATTTGTTCTTAGCTCGAAGATGCCATAAAGCAGGAGGCGAATTATCGACGATCTCGCTGGTACGAATAATTTCGTTAGAATTATGCTGTGCGATGGCTTTGGAAAATTTACGTTTTGTGTAAATACGAACAGCGTTGACTACTCCGGAGCGGGGCTTTCCACAATCTGCCCATAATTGTAGCCAGAATTTTGCTGAATCACATGCGGCCAGGAGATTAGGATTATTCTGCCAGTTACGCACTTCCATGCCGTGGCGAATTTTGCGGACCGGAACTGCGGTTTTCTCAGCTGTATGGATAGCATGCTTTATCTCAGAACATTAGATGTTTAGTAGGATGATTTTTTCTGAGTCTACTGACATGTTCGGACAACAGAGAAGTATGAAAGGAATTCGGATCTTCGACAGTATGTAGTCACATGAACTCTGGTAGGAATCGATGTTAGCAGCTTCCCAGCTGAGGCTGAACAACCATTTAGTGGGAAAATTGTAGGAGAAGTTTGCGGCAAGGGCTTTATTTGAAAAGAATTACAGATCGGCATGTGGTCGAATATGGAGTAATCAAGAAGAGCCGTAGTATTAGAGGTGGGTTTAATCATAGAAGAACAATAGAAATAGTCCAACTGAGACACGAAGCCAGATTGATGGATGTACGTAAAATCACGATCATTTCCAACATAGGTGAGACTTGGACAAGCATGGATCAAGATCTGAGATCTATTGTTTTCAGGGTCATACAGTTCCCAGTTAAAGTCACCAAACAGGAGACAACTTAGGCCTTCATCATCATATTTTGATACTAGCTTGGCAATAGATGCACATGTGAGAGAGAACTTCCTCTCAAACATATCATTACGGTAATTAGTAGGAAAAGAAACTACGAATATGATTACATTCGAACCTTTAACTGCAAGGAAACTGTCAGAATTAGCAACTAGATTATCAAGTAGCTCTTTCCGTATCATCAGGGCCAAACCACCTGAAGGCCTACTGTGAGTGGAATTAGCATGGTGGAAAAAAAGATTATGAGAAGATGTGAACTCCAACAGTTGATGACTATCAATTGACAAGAAGTGTTCCTGAAGACCCACCATGTCAAACCGCAAGCAAAGTAGGTGATGTTTCGGTAGAACTTTCCCATTGATGTTCCACGCAGTGTTGTGCCAAGTACTTCTTTTTTTTACTTAAGTATAAGTACCCAGTACTCAGAGAAATTTTTACTTAAGTACAAGTATTAAGTACTTCTCAAAAACTATACTTAAGTAATAAGTACTTCTGAAAAAGTAATTCAGTACTTAAGTACTCAAGTACTAATTTTCTATTTACAGTAAATAACACGCAAAACATTTCTTTAATATCTGTTTCCTTTCCAAATAGACAAGACAAGCAAGATTCTGACGAGAGATCAACCGCTTTTCAGAAAAAACCGGCAGTTTTCATGAAAAAAATCAACTGGTTTCACGAAAAATCAATTTTACTTCAATTAAGATATAAAAAGAAAAGAATTTACAAGGAACATTCATTACCGCTTGATCATAAATTAACTTAACTTCTTTCTTAATCCTTTCAACAACAGAAGCTTTTCAAACGCACCATCTCCGAGCATGTTTCTTTTTGGAGTAAAAATTCCACCACATACCGAAAAAAGTCATCCTGCAGGTGCAGACATAGGAATGATACAGCTGTACTTCCTGAAAACTTTCTTTATTCTTGGGTATACTTTGAGCGCAGATAATTCCTTTTGCCTCTCATTCAAATATGACAAAACCTCCACATTCATAGAATTGGCTTCACGGCCATGGTTGCCAGAATTATCAGGAGCAATTTCTTCATCACTAAGATGAAAGTATTCATCTCCAGACAAAAAGTACTTCTGAAATCTTCGACCTTTTTCGCTTCGTTCATCAAAAGTGCAACTGCTACATCCTTCTGGTTACCAGGAAACCACTTCAATTTGAAGAAAGGATCACTTGCCGTGGCAATAACATAGTCTCTTGCAAGAAGAAGTGTGGGGAATCGTTTTTCGAGACCCGCAAGTAGAGCATATACCAAAGGCTGGCTGACTTTCACCAAATCTTTCAACTTTTTGAGCTTCCTTTCAAGCGATTTGATTGTAGGATAAATAGCACCAAAGTAGCATTTTTCCTCCCCCTGAAGAATGTCCAATGCCACTGCTACTGGCTCCATAATTTTCATGTGTTCTTCAAGAATTTCAACATCACAAGAAGTTAGCCTTGGTTTTTGCAAAGCATCACATACGTCAGCAAGCTTTCCAATTTTGTGACAATCCATCTAACATTTGACACTTTCATACTTCGAGTTGCTCCTGGTTACCACTTTTCTTATAAGCTGTTTGTCATATACCTCTTTCACTGCATCAACAGCTTTTGAACTCTTATTAACGGTATCCCAGAGAGTAATACACTTTGAAAAAGCGGCGTGGTACTGTTTCTTATGTACAATATCACAGTAGGCTTTATCAGCATCAGTGGATGCAGGCAGGTTAAGTGTGTGGCTGACACACCTGGTGTGGAGGAAGTTGGAAATGCTCGGGGTCATCATGAGAATCGAGTAACTCTCCAACGTTTTAAAAAGAGAATGAGCCATTCTGGCGTGCTTCATCTTTATTTTCTTCATCACTGACTTGAACATCTTCATCGAAAACCATCGGATATTCCCTTAATGCCTTACAAAAGTTAGAGGTGTTATCGGTCAAAAACCTTCCAAACTTTTTATTAACTGCAATTTTGTACCTGGCAAATACGCCGTTCAGTTGTTGAACAATTCTGTCATAAGTGTGTGATCCCTTGAACCGGGAACAAGCAAGGGCATAAGATTTCTATTTAAATTCTTGTTGAGAAAGTGTGCAGTCATTCCCGATTAGCTTTTATTGTTGGCAGACCAAATGTCTGTTGTCAACGACATGTAGTTGGTGAGTTCAAAATCACGAACCATATCTTTCAGTACTTCAACAAACTTAGCTTCAATTTGTATAGCTAAAGCTTTTCTTCCTAGAACCTTTGCATAAGGTGCAAGATCTGTTATCAGATTTTTGAATGACGGCTTCTGAAAAGTGTACAGGGGCTGCAGCTCGTCCATAATATAGTCCAGTACCAAAGAATTCACTTTTGACTGAATCTGTTTCAACGGTCTTGCAGCAAAGAAATCTACCTTAACTTTTTTAGAAGGTGAGCTATAATCAGGCAGTATTATCTTCATTATCTTTAGCTTTAGACGACCTCGAAAGTGAGCCTACAAGTTAACTAGCCTCTTTCCTACTTGATTTTCTTTTGTTCTTACTGTTTTAGTTCAGCTCAACAAACTTCTGGTAAACAGAAGGATGGGCAAACTCATCTTTAGATGTTTGTGGATATTCGTTGCTGCATCCATGTGAACCTTCAGAATTTTGTTTGGGCAGTTTTTGCATGTGGCAGATATTGCACTATCCTTCTGAATTTTTCCATTTATCACAAAAAACTTTCTGCTCAACATATATAGTAGTTCTGCCATGATAGCGTCCTTCTTTTAAATTTCGCGCCGAGCCAGAAGACGATGTTCTTAAAGACTAAAATCCATTCATCCACTAATATATAGGCAGTTCAATTCGTCGCAACGCGCTGCACCGTGCCTGTATAATTTTTCTGTACCATGAAGAAAGTACTTGAGTACTTAAGTACTCTTTATTACTTCAATTTTTTACTTAAGTATAAGTATTAAGTACTTTAGAAATTTTTTACTTAAGTAGAGTACAAGTACTCAGATTTTTACTTAAGTAATTACTTAAGTACTTTTACTTAAGTATTTCCCAACACTTGTTCCACGATACAATTTTTAAGGTTTCTTCAGGCATTGGAATTCCTCAGAAGAGACTGAGCGACAGGACATTTAATACTGTATCATGGATGGTCGGAGGAATTGCAAAGAGCACACTTAAGTGCCTTGGTACAAGGATTGTCTTTGGTTGTGGAGTGGCCAGCCTCACCACACCTGGAACATTCTCGGGTACATGAGCACGCAGACGCAAAATGACCATATGACTGGCGAGAGAAGCATTGGGGTGGCAACCGTTGAAATATACTAATGGGGAGTCTTTTGTACCCTGTGATAGGTGGAAAGCGAATAGAAGACTCGAGGTCCTCTTTAGACTCAAAAAGAAGCTTAAAAAAACGGGTGTTTCGGATTTGAGTTGCTTTCAAACAGTTGGCAATCAGATCACATAGGCTATTTTCATTCAGATCTTCAGGAACATAACGGATAATACCGAAAAAGGAGGGGCATTGGAGTTTAGGCTCGACTTCAGGGTTATTCCCGGTTATGCGTGACATAATAGATTCGGCACCGCTTTTATCCTTTGTGACTACTTTCCAGGCGTCTCTACTGGGACGAAGCTCGATTATATGCCCACTAGTTTCTCCACAAACATGCTCCAGATAAGCTTTACGGGAGTCAGGCTTTTTAAGGTCTAAGGGGGGCTTCTTGAGAATAACTGCATAGGAAGGCTTGGCCGGTGGAGTGACTAATTGATTCATGGATGTAGCAAGTTTCTCAGCTGCACGGGCTTTTTTCTCACTTTCAATAAAGTCCTTCAAATTATTGGAGATTTCTGTCACTTTTTGAGTAAGAATAGCACTCATTCACCAGGCGTAGTTGGGAACTCCGTAGGATCAAAATTACGAATTTCGGCAATTTGATCCGGTTAGTCTCACATAACTGGAACAGTTTCAGCATATCTAACACATTATCGGCAATCTTTTGGCGAGCAACGTTGCGACTCGAAGTATTCGAATAGTGCCAAAATGTATCCTTAGCTTTTATAATCGTATCCTTGTCATAAAATCCCACTGCCTTTTCGCAAAATTCATCAGTCTTATTTGCTTGGAGCGCTCGCGATAAATAATTTAGCAAAGCATTATGCACAAGTCTTCTTTCTCATTCGACATTATGCTAATTTAGAAGTCCAGACACATTCAATAGGAAAAAATAACTGGTTACTTTTTGCACGCGACAAGAGCTCATTAGCGACTGAAATATAATTGATACATGAAATGTAATTAAATACCTGAATTTAGGTCAGTAGATCATAATACTTTTAATCCGTATCGAGGTTTTTCTTTTTGAAAGAAAAGAAAGTTCTTCAGCGACACGGTAAAATATATCTTCACTCTCAATGTTATAATATATTCCAAAGTTAATCCGGCTTAAAACTGAACTATTGTACACTGGTCAGATACCAAATCAATACTGATCAAACAGTTCGTGGTAACGAACTGTAGTAAGGAGTGACCCGGCTCAATAGTAACCAAAACTCTAAAAACTGGAATTTTGGTACCAATAGCTACATCAAAAGAATCGCATTTTTAAGCTGATTCTAAATATATAAGTTTCATCAAGTTAGTCTTACCCATCAAAAGTTACGAGCCTGAGAAAATTTGGGTTATTTTAGGAAATAGGTGGAAAACCCCCCTAAAAGTCATAGAATCTTAACGAAAATCACACCATCAGATTCAGCGTATCAGAGAACCCTACTGTAGAAGTTTCAAGCTCCTATCTACAAAATGTGGAATTTTATATTTTTTGCCAGAAGGCAGATCACGGATGCGTGTTTATTTGTTTGTTTTTTTTCCCAGGGGTGATCGTATCGACCCAGTTGTCCTAGAATGTTGCGAGAGGGCTCATTCTAACGGAAATGAAAAGTTCTAGTGCCCTTTTTAAGTGACCAAAAAAATTGGAGGGCACCTAGGCCCCTAACACGCTAATTATTTTCCCAAAGTCAACGGATCAAAATTCTGAGATAGCCATTTTATTCTGCGTATTTGAAAACCTTATAACTATGTCTTTGGGGACGACTTACTCCCCCACAGTCCCCGTGGGAGGGGTTACAAGTTCAAAACTTTGACCAGTGCTTACATATAGTAATGGTTATTGGGAAGTGTACAGGCGTTTTCAGGAGGATTTTTTGGTTGGTGGCAGGGGTTGAGAAGAGGGGGATACGCTGGGGGAACTTTGTCATCGAGGAATTTGTTATGGAGGAAGAAAATTTCCATGCAGGGAGCGCAGGATTTACTAGTATTACTTAAAAAAATAACAATGAAAAAATAAATATGAAAAAGTTTTTTTTCTGCTGGGAGTAAGCAGCAGCATTAAAACTTAAAACGAACAGAAATTATTACCCATATGAGTGGCTCACCTCCTCCTAATACCTCGCTCTTTACGCTAAAGTATTTTTAGTAATTTCAACTATTTATTCTGCGGCTTTTGTGATTCAGGGGTCATTCTTAATGAATTGGGACAAAATTTAAGCTTTAGTGTAAAGGGCGAGGTACTGACGAGGGGGCGAACGCCCTCATATATGTAATAAAAACATGAGAATACAAAAGTTCTTTACGTAAGCTAATCTGTAAGTTACGTATATCTTTTACTTATAAAAAGATTCGTAAAAACATAAAAGTTCTAGTTGCCTTTTTAATTAACCAAAATCGGAGGGCAACTAGGCTTTCTCCCCCGCTCTTTTTTTCTCAAAATCATTCGATCAAAATTATGAGAAAGTCATTTAGTCAAAAAAATAAATACACAAATTTCGTTTTAGTTATTCCTCTGCGGAGAGCCAAAATCAAAACATCCATTGATTCTAAAACATTCAGAAATTAAATAAAAAAAAAACAAGTTTTTTTAAATGAAAGTAAGGAGCGACATTAAAACTTAAAACCAACAGAAATTACTCCGTATATGAAAGGGGCTTTTCCTTCTCAACGCCCCGCTCTTTACGCTCAAGGTTTTTACTGTTTTAAAATGTAGAGTTAAGAGAAAGAGTCAAACTTTAGCGCAAAGAGCGGGGCGTTGAAAAGGAAAAGCCCCTTTCGTAATTTCTGTTCGTTTTAAGTTTTAATGTCGCTCCTTACTTTCATTTAAAAAAACTTGCTTTTTTTATTTAATTAAGGAAAAGGGCAGTAGCAGCTCTTGTCTGTAGTGAAGAAGTTTTGAAATAACTAATAAACTTAAACTGAATTCCCATGACTTTTGGAATAAATTATTGTTAATAATTTATTTTTGAGGGGGGGGGGGAGCAGGTCATGGAGGTTGTGCCAGGGATCAGCTCCCATAAGCCTTGGAATAAAATATTGTCAATGGTTTTTTTAGGGGGGCCAGGGGTGACTTACCATAATTTCAGAATACAAAAAGATTAATATTTTTTTTTTCGGGCCATGCAGAGAAGGCCAGTTTTATGGAATAAAATATCGTTCATAAGTTTTTTGAGGGGGGTGGGGTGGGGGTTTGGATTATCTGACCTTTGGAATATTTCCAAACCCTCGCACAAGAGCTTTATATGCTCCCTGGACATTACATTAAGCGCTTGCCCTAGGGCTCTGGGGGTTTGCGTTGACCTTGGAGTTTTTGTTAACCGATCTTTTGACTTATTTTAACAAACAGCTATCTCAAAAATTCGATTGGATGGATTTGATGTAAAGAATTTAGGAGGGCTAGTTGCCCTCCGGTCTCTATTGACTCTTAAAAAGGGAACTAGAACTTGAAATTTCTAGTTATTTGAGTGGCCTCCGAATTTTAACTCTCCCATAAGAGCCTTATATCCTTCCGGGCATAATTTAAAATTCTTCTCCCGGGCTCTGGGGGATTAAGTTGAATTGCAAGTTTTTGTTATTTGATTGTTGGACTATTTAAAAAATGGTTATTTCAAAATTTTGATTGAATACGTTTGAGGAAACGAGGGTGTGTACGAGATGTCCTCACTTCACTTTCGAATCTTAAAATGGTAACTAGAACTCTCAATTTCCAATCAAATGAACCGCCTCTGAATTTTACACGTCAACTTCTTACATAAAAACCTTAAATACCCCCGGTGAATAACTTACAGCACTTCCCCTCTGGGTCTAGGGGGTTCTGTCAAACCCAGAGTTGTTGTTATCAGTTATCTGATCAGATGCATTTGGGGAAAAATGGGCTTTGGTGGGGCTCATAGCCCTCCAATCACTTTTGGCTCTTAAAAAGGGTACTAGAAACTCCAATTTACAATCAAATGAGCCCCCTTGAAAGTTTATACTATCATCCCTTCCATAAAAAGATTATATGCCCCAGGGGCATAACTTACAACACTTATCCCGGGTTTTTTTTTTGGAGGGGGGACTATATTATTCCTGGAATTTTTGTTATATGATTTTTAGTCAATTTTAAACCAAATGGCTATATAAATAATTCGATCGGACGCGTTTGGTGAAAAGGGTGTTGGTGGGGAGGGTGGGGGATAGTTGCTATCGGATGACTTTTGAATCTGAAAACCATAATTAGAACTTTAAATTTCTAGTTACTTGAATCCCCTCCGAATTTTAACTCTCCCATAAGAGCTTTATATCCTTCCGGGCATAATTTAAAATTCTTCTCCCAGGCTCTGGGGGATTAAGTTGAATTGTAAGCTTTTGTTATTTGATTGTTGGACTATTTAGAAAATGGCCTTTTCAAAATTTTGATTGAATACGCATTGGGAAAAGAGGGTGTGTACGAGATGCCCTCTGTTCACTTTTGAATCTTAAAAAGGTAACTAGAACTTTCAATTTCCAATCAAATGGGCCACCTCTGAAGTTTACACAACTTCTTACGTAAAAACCTTAAATGCTCTGGTGAATAGCTTACAGCCCTTGCCCACTGGGTTTGGGAGGTTGTTTCAAACCTAGATTTGTTGTTATCTGTTATCTGATCTGATGCATTTGGGAAAAAATGGGTCTTGATGGGGCTCGTAGCCCTCCAATCCCTTTTGGCTCTTAAAAAGGGCACTATAAACTGCGATTTACAGTCACATGAGCCCCCTTAGCAGTTTATGCCATCATCCCTCCCATAAAAAGATTATATGCCCCGGGGTCATAACTTACGACGCTTGCCTCGTTTTTTTTTGGGGGGGGGGAGACTATGTTGTCCCTAGAGTTTTTGTTCTATGATTTTTGGCCAGTTTCTAACAAAATGGCTATATAAGTAATTCAATCGGACGCATTTGGGGAAAAGGGTGTTGGTAGGGAGGTTGGGGGCTAGTTGCTATCGGATCACTTTTGAATCTTAAAAACATAACTAGAACTTTGAATTTATAATCATTTGAGTCTTCTTTGAAGTTTATACGACCATCTCTTCCATAAAACCTTATATACCCCAGGAATACGAGTTACAACCCTTAGTTGCCCCGCCCTCTGAGGGGGGGGGGGTATGTTGAACCCCGAATTTTGTTATTTGATCAAATCCATTGCATGCCTTTAAGGAAAGAGGGTGTCTGCGGGGGGTAGGGGAGGATAGTTGCCTTCGGATCACTTGACTCTTAAAAAGGGAACTAGAGCATTAAATTTTGAATCATTTGAGTCCCATGTTTATACCATATTTTCCACAAAAGCCTTATATGCCCCCAAGGAATAAGTTACAACCCTTCCCCAGAGTTTTTTTTTGGGGGGGGATATGTTGAACAAGAAGTTTTGTTATCTGATCTTCGGACTATTTCAAACAAAATGGCTATCTCAAAATTTCGATTGGGGGGGGGGTAATCCCCTCCGAAGTTTATACCACCTTTTCCGCTAATACCTTAAATGCCCTCAAGGAATAGGTTACAGTCCTTCCCCCGGGTTCTGAGGGTATGGTATTCTGAAGGTATGTTGAACACGAAGTTTTGTCATCCGATCGTTGAACTATTTCAAACAAAATAGCTATCTAAAAATTTTGATTGGATACATATGGCAAAAGAGGGTGGGCGGGTGGGGGTATATACCCCCCAATTACTTTTGATGACTCTTAAAAAGGAAAGCAGAAATTTCCATTTCCAATCAAATGATCCACCTCTGATTTTTATACGACTATCCCTTACATAAAAGCTTATATTCTCCCGGGGCATAACTTACAACACATCCCCTGGGTTCTGGTAGGTTGTGTTGATCCCTGAGTTTTTCTTATTTGATCTTTAAACTATTTTAAACTAAATGGCTACTTGAAAATCTCGATCAGATACATTTGGGAATAAAGAGACCTTGGAGGGGGGAGGGCTAGTTTCCCCACAATCACCTTTGACTCTTAAAAGGGCACTAGAAATTTTGATTTACAATCGAATGAGACCCCTCCGAAGTTCATACTACCATTCTTTCCATAAAAACATTATGTGTCACTAGGGCAAAATTTACAACACCTAATTGGCTGTGTTATCCCTGGAGTCTTTATTTAAATAGTCTTAGGTCTATTTTGAACGAGGTGGCTATATAAAAATTCGACCGGACGCATTTGGGGAAAAGAGGGTTAGCGGAAAAGAGGGTTGGCATCAGATCACTTTTGGCTTTTAAAAAGGGAATTAAAACTTTCAATTTCTGATCGTTTGAGTCTCTTCCGAGGTTAATACGATCACTTCTTACATAAAATTTAATACGCCCCTAGGGCAAAGGTAACAACCTTTCCCCCAGGTTTTAAAGGGGGAGGAGGTATATTGTCCCTGAAGTTTAAATGAGCATCTCTTCTATGAGAACCATATATAACCCGGGGCATGATCTTGGTTAAACTTTTTAACAAGTATTCAATTTATTTCCAATTCCGTAATTCTTTCTACCAACAAATAAATAGCCTACCCATGGGTGCGCCTCTCTCCGGATTACTGGCGAATATTTATGTAGAACATATTGAAAATTGGGCATTAAATTCATATTTTTTGAAACATATCTTTTGGGGACGTTACATGGATGACGTAATTTCACTTTGGAACTATGGGGAAAATGAACTTAGGGGTTTTTTAGATCACCTTAATACATATGATAGGAATTTACAGTTTACCTTAGAAATTGAAATTGCAAATAAAATCTCATTCCTAGATGTTCTAATTATTTGTAACTTAGATGAACTCAATTTTACTATTTACAGAAAACCAACAAAAAAACAAAATATATTTACATTTTGAATCAAACCATTCCCACAAGTTAAAAGAGGTGTAGTAATATCTCTCGTCGATCGTGCCCTAAACATTTGCTCTGACTCCTACATCACAGCTGAACTAGACTTTATCAGGGACATACTTTTTGGAAAGGGTATCCTCTTTTATTTATTAATAATACTATTAACCGTAGAGTTGAAAGACACTCCCATAAAATCAACCATAATTTACCATGTGAGAATTCCGATAAGCCCCAAAACATAATTTACCTCCCGTATATCCCAAAAATCACTAGAAATCTTAAAAAGTATGCACACAAAATGATCTGTATGTTGTATTTACCAATAATTTGAAAATCATAAATCTCCTAAATTATGGTAAAGATAAGACTCCAGTTGAGTTACTCGCCAAAGAGGTGTTTATCAAATACCATGCGATGTGGCAAATTCTATGTAGGGAGAACCCACCAGAATTTCGAGAAACGCCTACAACAACATAAAGATGATATCACCAAGGCTCTGAATTCTAATATTACTTCTGTTTCTTTTGATTCTGCTTTAAGCAGCCATGTTTTCGAAGATTCTAGCCACAAAACACTTTTTTGAGAATCCTCCATTATTAGCAATGATCTAGGCATAAAGCAAGTAGTTCGAGAAGCAATTGAAATCAGACTTAAAATTAATAATAATATTTCCTTAAATAGGGGTTTAGGAGAATATTCACTGAATGCTCTATACATAAATTTAATTAAAAATGACCTTACGAAATATTATAAAAAACCAATAGATATTAACACAGAACCTGTCGCAAATAGACCTATGAGATTAGCAGCGAAAAAAGCTAGGCTGCATTAAAAACGTGTTTTTAAATCATTTTCTTTCATTTCAATGAATTGCCTCGTTTCATCACAATTTATTTATCAGTCCTGGTTGAACTTTGTTGAGGCAAGGATGCTGGGAATGTTTTGAAAAACTGTTTAGTTTTTATTGATTTTATCCTTTTGTAAGTTATTTTTCTTATTTGTATTTCTGAGGACGGCCCTTGGACAAAGGGCCGAAATAATTATTCTAATTCGTTTCCCTTTGTCTTGAGAAATTCCCTATTGTTCTTCTTGTTTTTGGTGCTTGTGTTGGCAAGAAGAGGGTGGGTGGGCGGGGGGTGGGTATATACCCGTCGATTACTTTTGATGGCTCTTAAAAAGGAAAAAATAAATCAATTTACAGTCAAATGATCCACTTCTGATATTTATCCGACCATCCCTTACATTAAAGCTTATCTGCAACCGGGGCATGGCTTACAACCCTTTCCCTGGGCTCTGGGGGGTTGTGTTTTGATCTCTGTGTTTTGCTATTTGATTTTTAAAACTATTTCCAACAAAATAGCTATCTAAAAATTTGACCAGATGTATTTGGGAAAAAGGGACTGTGGGGGGGGGGGCTAGTTGCCCTACGACCACTTTCGATTCTTAAAAACGGCACTAGAAATTCTGATTTGCAATCGAATAAGTCCTCTCCGAAGTTTATACTATTATCCCTTCGATAAAAAAAAAAACTTATAAGAGGGTTGGTGGGAAAGAGGGCTAGTTACCATTGGATCACTTTTGGCTCTTAAAAAGGGAATTAGAACTTTGAGTTTGAACTTTGGAATTAGAATCATTTGAGTCCCCTCCGAGGTCAATACGACAACTTCCTCCATGAAAATTTTATATGCCCCCAGGATATAAGTTACAATCCTGCCCCCAAGCTCTTTGGGGGTGGGGTTAATTGACACCGAAGTTTATACGATCATCCTTTCTATAAGAGCCATACATGCCCCCAGAGCATAACTTACAACGCCTGCCACGGGCCCTGGGGGGTTGTGTTGACCCCGGAGTTTTTATTATATGATGCTTGAACTATTAAAACAAAGTGGTTATCTTAAAATTTTTATCCGATGAGTTTGGGGAAAAGGGCATGGAGGGGCTAGTTGTCCTCTGATCCCTTTTGATTTTTAATAAGGTAACTCAATTTCCAATCTAATGAGCTACCTCTGAACTTTTTACGACCAATCGTTACACAAAACCTTATATGCCCCGGGGTTTAACTTAAAACCCTTGCTGCTGGGCTGTGGGGCGTTGTGTCGACCCTTGATTTTTTTTTTCTGATGCTTGGACTATTTTCAATAGCATGATTATCTTAAAATTTTTATTGGATGGGTTTGGGGAAAAAGGGCGAGAGGCTAGTTGACCTCCGGACTCTTTTGACTCTTAAAAAGAGAAGCAGAACTTTCAATTTCCAATTACAAGAACCCATTCTAATGTTTACACAAGCTTCCCTTCCATAAAAACCATATTTTCCCACAGGGCATATCTTACAACTCCTGTACCTGGGACCTGGGAGGGGGGTTGTGTTTGTCCACCATGGCGTTTTTTTTTTATCAAATCCTTGAACAAAGATTAAAATTTTTATCGGATGCATTTGGGGAAAATTAGCTTGAGGGATATTTTCCCTTCGATCACCTTTGACTCCTAAAAAGGGCACTGTAACTTCTGATTTCCAATCAATAGAGGCCCTCCGAAATTTACACGACCATCTCTTACATATGAAGCGCCTCTGGGGAGGAGGCTAGTTGCCATCGGATCCCTTGACTCTTAAAAGGGGAACTAGAACATTCAATTTTAAATCATTCGAGTCCCCTCCAAAGTTTATACCACCTTTTTAACAAAAGCCTTATATACCCCCGAGGAATAAGTTACAACCATTCCCCGATTTTTTGTTGGGGGGGTATGTTGAATACAAGGTTTTGTCATCTAATCGTTGGATTATATCAAACAAAATGGCTACAAAATGACCCAAAATTCAAATGGCTATAACTTAGGGGTTGAATAACCCTCCATAGCCCGAGGGGGCAAAGAACAAAACTAATTTAAGTTACCCATTAATAGAGTATAAGATCTTTGTGGAAGGGGTGGTCGTATAAACTTTGGAGGCGGATCAATCGATCGGAAATTGAACTTATAGTTTTTTTTTAAGAGTCGAAAGTGACCAATAGGCAACTTGCCCACGCCCCACTTTCCCAAAGGGGATCCGACCGAAATTTTGAGACAGCTATTTTGTGCAAAATAGTTCCAAGGCCAAATAACTATGCTTCGGTGGTTGAACCCCCAACCTACTCCAGTGAAATGGCTCTGATCTAAGGAGCTTAATTATTGTTACTTTGAAACTTTGGTTACTTTGATCCTTGGATTTAGTGATTTACCTGGTAACTCCGATTTACACTGCAAGGGCTGTAAGTTATACAAGTTGCTTATTGTTACTTTGATACTTTGTTTACTTTTATACCTTGTTTACTTTGATGCTCTCTTTACTTTGATACTCTGGTACCTGGATATTGTTACTTTGATACTAGTTTTGATACTTTCATCTTTTGAAATACAAAAATTGATATTGAAATGATGAATTTCTTAAAAACTTGAAACTTTTTGCAAAAAAAATAATAAAAAACAAGCATTAATTTTAAATAAAACTTTCCGAAAAAGAAGTTTTTCAAAGAAATTTAAAGGCCATATTAAACTTAAGATCAGCAGATACAAATGCTTAAAATCAAAATCAAAACGACCAGAAATTACTTTTAAAGAATAAATGAAGCCCAAAACGAGTAGAAATTGAACTAACAATTATAGCCAAAAAACATACAAGTGCTAATATAAAAAAAAATCTTAAAACGAGTTTAACTTCAATTGAATATGCAAATCAAGCCTGAGACGAACACAAATTATTATAAACAATATTTTGGGTATCGCATCCTTCTCTCACTGTTAAAGCCTAAAAGCAACTGCGTCATTGGTGCTTTACTGAAAACGAATGATATAATAAATATTTTCTTTGGTACTTAATATTGAAAATACAAATAAAAACTACAGTGAAATTTTGAACTGATGAGCTTTCAACAATTAATATATTTATGAATCAAATATTCAGATTCATTTTATGAGTGATTTCCAAGACTGTTCAATTCAAATATAGTTTCAATACTAATAAGAGCTTTGATACTGCCCCCTTCCTTAACTGGATAAAACTAAGGCCTACTGCGCCATTGGCGTTTTATTGAAAACGAATTATATTGCAGATATTTTCTTTTCCAGTTATTACAGCATTGAAAATGAACATAAAAATTACACTGAAATGAAATCTTGAACTGATGATCTTTCAACAATTAATGTTATTACATATTAAATATTCAGTTTGATTTTGTTTGTACTTTCCGAGACTGTTAAAGACACATATAGTTTCCTGTAAAGTGCCAATGACGCGGTTGGCTTAAGACTTCTACAATTAGAGAAGGAGGCAAAATCCAAACTTTTCTTTGTGGAGGTTTTGTTCATTTCAAACTTGATTTGCATATTTAAAGTAAGTTTCACTCGATTTAAGATTTATTCACTCATTTATATTAGTAACTATTGTTTGTTTGTTTGCTGTGTATTGTTTGTATTTGATTTCTGTTTGTTTTGAGTTTCATTTATACTTCAATACCAAAATATATTGTTTTTATTTTAAGCTTGATTTCCATATTCAATTCAATCTTTACTCCTTTTAAGATTTATTTACTAATTTATATTAATACTTGTTGTATGTACTTTGCTATGATCGTTTATTTAATTTCTGTTCGTTCTGGGTTTCATTTATTCTTTAACAGTAATTTCTGGTTGTTTTGATTTTGAATTTTAACAGGTGTGTGTATCTGCTGTTAATATGGCCTTTACTTTTCTTTGAAAAACTTCTTTTTTGGAAAGTTTTTTCTTATTAATTGCTAGAAAAGCCTCTTCAGGCCATAGCAAAAAAAAAAAAACAAAAACAAATCAAAAAGCAAATATTTACGGATATGGTAAAAAATATAACAATGAACGATACCGTAATAAAATGAAAACGCTTCAATAACAGCAGCAATTACAAAAACATACATAATAAGAAAAATAACACCTTAATAAAACAATAAAATAACACACAAAGTTTGCATGCAAAATAATGATAATAATAACAATAATAACACAAATAATATTCGCAACTCATAACCACACTAACCTATATCTACTCACAATTTATCGAAATAAAAAATGTTTAAGCACCATTCCCACTCTGAAAAAATTTCTCAACCTTTTAAAATTATTAAAACTTCTACTTTTCAAAAGTTTATATCTCTTTTTTAAAGACAGGAACTTGTCCGCACTGGTATTTTATGTCGTCTCATGGTCCCAGGGTGGTTCTAAGGACCTGGTCCCCTGAGCATGTCCATACAGACGTATCACGCCTCCTTTGAATCAGGGTCATTCAGATATGATAATCGTTTTAGTTTTGGAGGGACAGGGGTTCTAAGACCCAAGCTTGTTCCCTCACTATATTCTGTGTACGGTACATGTTGCTCCGGTTTTTAAATTAAATATGAAGAGTAAGAAATTTATGGCCATTTAGAGGCTTCAAAGTGTTGTATATGCCACAAGTACACACACAGGATATTATTTTGAGGACAATCCAAGAATTAAGAAAAACGGGTAATATGTAAAATAAAGAAAATTGTTCAAACATTTGTCTTCCGTTAAGTTTCTTACGTTCTTTGGGCAGAATCAAGTGTTGTAGTAACTTTTGGTCGTGTATTTGGAGAATCTAAGGAGTAGTAAGTAGTAAGGAGCCTTTTTAAGTTATGTATTATTAATTTTTATGACCCAAGAAATTTCGTATGATTTCAGAGATATGATCTTCAAATTCAGAATGTCAGAGAACCATATAGCAGAGGTTTTAGGCTCCTGTTAAAAAAAAAATTTAAATTTATCCCAAGAAAAATGGTCGTGGATGTGTACATGTTTTTAATTTTGTTTTTTTCCCCTCGAGGGCATTTTTGTTAACCAATAGCCCTAGAATTATGGAAAAGACACGTTTAAAATGAACAAAAGTTCTGATGCCAATTTTCAGTAGCACTACGGAAAATCAACTTTTCTGACATTGTATGTCACAGAAGAGCTATTTCTGCCCCTTGACAGCCATAACCGCAAATGAACAATTTCGGTCAAATGATAACCAAAATGATATCAAGTGAAAATTGTTAGCTGACTAGTTGATTGAAAATTATCAATCGATTATCTAACTAGCCTAGGATTTAATGCTGTCCGGTGGTGCATTCGTTCTTAGCGATAAACTATCATTGCATAACAGTTATAAAATAAACGGTCAAGATACAAAATTATTTTTAAGCTTCATTTGACTGAATTAATCCATTTGGAGTTTTGTAAATTAATGCATATGTATGGATAGTCTTGCACCGGCTATTAGGAGGAGAGTCTGGGGATCATCTTGCGGGTGGAGTGAGGGGCTCAAGCCTAGAAAGTGCTAAAAAGGCCAAATTTGGTTAATTTCAATAAGATGTCTATCCAATAAATATTAAAAAGGGAAATAGCCACTAACCTCCCTTCATTGTTGGGAGTATTCTTGGACTGAGCCTGAAATATGAGTCCAGCGGAGCAACAGAATTTAAAGTGCCGATTTTTGGGGTGATACCTAACACGGGGATACCATAGGTAGTTTATGGTAGGCACGCCACTTGCCTGGGTAGAGAATTTAAAGTGCCGAAACCCTATAGGCAAGTGTGTATTCTCCTGTTGAGCCCTTGTGTTGGGTTGTTGCCTCTGAATTATTTGTCTTTACAGTTTTTATTGTTTGGTAAATGACGAATTATACTTATTGACGACACGACTACCTGTCCATGGAGTATTATTTATTGTTGATTGTGTGGCTATGCTGTTTGACCTATGTGATTGTATGGATGAGTAGGGTTAAGCCCTCATTCAAGTGCTGATCTATATTAATCACTAATGTAGGAAAAAAGTCTTCCTTTTCTCCTTCTGTCTTCCCTTTTTTATGTGTTTGTGCTGTTGCATTGGTGATTTCTCTTTTCATTATATAAGATTACATTAGAGCGCCTACATACAAAGAAGAGTGAGGGATGTGAGCATCCCCCTCAAAAAACGTTTGCTTCGAAAATTACCTTTGGAAAATGTAAAATGACAACCAAAAAGTATTTTTGAAGATTATGGCACCCCTCAAATCCACTGAAAAAAAAAGTTTTGAGGGTTATGCTAGACTATCAAACATGAACGCTAACAATGTAGGCTTTAAAGAAAAGGTGACAGCCTCTCTTTTGTTTAAGAGAGCTCTTGATCAAACAGCTGGAATGGATCAAGGAATGAATCCAGCTACAAATGCCTTCCTCTGCGAGAGTTTCATAGAAAAACATGAGGCCAATTGGGAGGACGCCAAACTGAAAACAGCCATGACCGTCGACAGTTCAAAGACAAACAACGCATTTTTCAGCAAAATTTTTAGTTGTTGCCCACAACGAATAAAATCAAATAGCACATAAATTCTATAGCTCTAAGAGCCTTCAAAAGACCCCATATTTAAAGAAAATGAAGCCCCAATGAAAAAAAAACCAGATATTTAGCTTCCTGCCATCTAAGAAAGTAATGAAGCTTTGTATTAATAAGATGGGGTTCCATAAGGCATGTTTATTTGAATATTCCTCTGATTGGGGTATCTATACACGCCTGAGCCGTATAGCATGTATATTAAGAACAAAATAGTGGTTCGGACATAGTCAAGAGTTTTCAAACATCTCAAAATTTGTCTATAAATGTTATATATAAATAGGTGTGAACAGCCAGCCGTCATTAATTTCTGAGAGAACCTGGATGTTTTTTTCGAATGAGACGGTTCTAATACCGTACAAGTTCAATTTTACCCAATGCTCCCCGTAAAATTTTTCTATTCCAAAAAATATGTCCATATCTTCCCTGAATACAAGGTCATTAAATTTTAGTTATATGTAAGAATTACCATTTTGTTCCTGACTTTTCTTCATGGAGGGAACAAGTCTATTAGAGCTACTGTTGCATCTTGAACGTTCTCACTTTGTTAAATCTATATTTTGTTTCTTCCATTCTAGGATTCACACGATTTTTATTATCAGAAGATTGTGACATTTTTGATCAGACACATTTATCAGTTTGTCAAGATATGACACAACCATTGTCTCACTATTTTATCTCTTCTTCGCATAACACATACTTATTAGAAGATCAGCTAAGAGGGCCTTCGTCTGTTGATGGATACACCAGAGCTCTTCAGTATGGCTGTCGTTGTGTGAAAGGTAAGAATTTTTCGTATTATATGGATAATTGTCACCACATCTTGAAGTATAGAACATTCATAACTTAAATGGCAGCTTTCTTAGAAATCCGATTTTTTCTGCAAAGTAGTTGGAATAATCAAACACAATACAATATAACTGACTTTATTAATAGCGATATGGGCCTTACGCACTATTCCTTTTTTAGTTTCTTGCATGGGTCATCATGTACACCAGATTGTCAGGTGTAGCTGTGGAAGAGATCATTTGATTATAAATTTAAGTTTTTTGTTGTTGCTAAAACTGATCAGAGGGCAATGTACCAATTCTTCAACACTTCATGTGATCAATATGGCATTGGATTAAAATATCAAAATTGACATTTTAGTTTGATCAGTCGGAATGTCAAAAAAAATGTTTCCCAGGGGTGACATGATAAGTATAGCCCCGGGGGGAAGAGCCGTGAAAATAGCCAATATAAAACATAGGTTTCATACAATCATTGAATAAATGAAAGGGGGATATAGTATACCTTGGGGAGATCAAACTCACACAAGAACTGTCCATATGTATGACTGTAGGGCCAAAAATGAAACACCTGGCTCTGCCCCCCTCCAATGTCTTACCAAGAATATTTTTTCCAAATATTATTTTTTTGAAAAAAAAAACGCTATTACAAGGTTTTCTGATCTTGCTAACGTCAGATTTTAGACTAATTTACGCAACTCTGGTCCTATTATATATCTATATATATAAAAATAAGTTGTCTGTGTGTGTGTGTGTGTGTGTGTCGAGTGACGTCATGTTTGTGTGTCGACTGACGTCATGTTTGTTGATTGACGAAATTACACACCGGGACATCGGGACACAAATGACGACCGGGACACCGGGACATCTATATACATAAAAAAAAGCTGTCTGTGTGTCTCTGTGTCAGGTGACGTCATGTTTGTGTGTCGACTGACGTCATGTTTGTTGATTGACGAAATTACACACCGGGACATGGGGACACAAATGACGACCGGGACACCGGGACATAGGGAATATAAATGACGACCGGGACACTCAAAGAGAAAGCGACCGGAACACAAGGAATGTTCGATTAGCAATCACCATCGACAAAGCACCGGGACACAAATGACGACCAGGACACAGGGAATATAAATGACGACCAGGATACTCAAAGAGAAATTACAGACCGGGACACCGGAACACAAATGACGGCCGGGACAGCGCCCCAACCAACTAGGTGTTGGGGTGGCGCGAAGCGCCACCCCAACAGCTAGTATATATATATATATATATATATATATATATATATATATATATATATATATATATATATATATATATATATATATATATATATATATATATATATATATATATATATATATATATATTTATAGTTAGGTTCTTAAATTCAAGAGTTTGAAGGCTGTCAACCGAAAAACTAGGTAAACTATACTGAAATCTATAGGAAAATTGCGCTTACCTTGAAACATGGAAGAAGGGGGTGAAGATAAAAGTCCTAGAAACCCTGCTATGTTAATGTCTGGTTTGCCATCATATATACCATCTTTTCTTGCAATATGCCAAAACTGACAATCTCTTAAGAGTTAAAAGAACTTGGATTTTTATCATTTGTTGTGTCTATGTTACCGTGAATGTCCGCTAATAGGTGAATGTCGACATTCAGCGATAAACGTCTTAAATATCTTTTTTTCCTTGGATTGAGTCATCATTGCCAGTAACTTTTCAATTTAATGCAAGGTTTGATGATGACAGGTTAGGTTATATTAGATTAGGTTTGGTTAGGTGAGGTTGGGTTACCTTAGGTTTTCAGCACATTTGACATTTAGAGCCAAATTTAACCTAATCTAACCTAATATAAACTAACAAAACCTAACATAATCTAACTTTAACTTTTACCATCATAGCTTGCCTAAAACTGAAAAAGCTGACTCGCAAAGGTAATTGAATCCAAACAGAGAAATAGAAATTTCGGACATTCACCGATAAATGTCGACATCAACCAGATTTCGGACATTCACGGATAAAATCTGCATGAAGTTATATTTCTTATGGAAAAGGAAGCAATTTGCTAGATTTTCGGTTTTATCTCTAGCTGTGTTGTAAGAGAAAGTTTAATGTCCATTAAAGCTTGGGATACAAAATAAACAACTGTCATTGAAAATAAACAAAAACCAGTCAAAGAAAGGCTCTCCAAATTGAAATAATCATCTTACATTGTTTATTTACTATTTGTTTTTATTCTCCTACCGTTTCTTTTCCTAAGGAGTTGGTTCAGAAAAAAGAAAATATTATCTTTGATAAACTCGATATCATTCTTTTGGTTAGTAACTTCCAAGAAAACGCAAGCAATATTTAAGCAATATTTAAGAAAACGCAAGCAATTTAGAACATCAGAATAAATCAGATTTTCAGATGAACAAATTGCCAGTGTCTAGGTCGGTGATGTATCCAAAATATATCCATGGTAGTAATATTCTCGCTTTCAGAATTAAAAGCCTAAAATGCTTACAAAAGAATTTAACAAATGTCCTTTTTTGACGAGAAAACCCCTAAATATTGGAACAATAACTTGAGTAGATGGCTAAATTTTGATCGAATTTGAGATTAAAAACAAACTCACTTATAACGTTAAAACAAGTTCATTTTAATGTTCACCAGGAACACGGATTAAGAATGGCAATGTGGCATACTTTTTGTCGTTAAAAATTCATTGTTTTATCATCTTTTGTTGCAGATTTCATTTTTAGTTAGTTTGCTTGTCGTTCTTTGCTCATTTTAGTTGTTTTTGTCTTTTGTTTTTTTGTTACTTTACATAAGAAGCAAATTAAGATCTATTGAGCTTGTGATTGACTTTTTGGAAATAATGGTCTTACCGAGTGACACAGATATGTTAGTAGTTATGTAGGCCTGCGGTTTTCTAGCTGAACACCATCGTACCGGCAAGTGCATGCCTTGAGTGCCGTGGTAAATAAGTCAATACCTCAATTCTCAGGTAGACTTTACAATACTCATCCCTATTTTTACACCCTCTCTTTGCCCAATCTTTCTTAACGAACTCATAGTCGGCAGTGGTGCATTGATGATCGTGAAATGAATCATAAAACGTTTCGATGGGGAGCAATTTTATTTCACGAAACTTCGAGGTAAAGCTGTAGTGCTCATACGGGTATATGCCTTTATGCTTTAATAAATGATACATTTCATCATCTGAAGAACACTCTTTAAGGAGGGAGAAACAATTAACATTATTCTTTTCTGTACTTGGATTAATTAGCTTAGGGATTTGGGGAAAAACTATATCTATTTTTTCCATCAAACAGTTCGTGGTAATGAACTGTAGTAAGGAGCGACCCGGCTCAATAGTAACCAAAACTCTAAAAAATTGAATTTTGATATCAATAGATACATCAAAAGAATTGCATTTTAATGCTGATTTTAAATATATAAGTTTAATCAAGTTTAGTCTTACTCATCAAAATATATAAGTTTCATCAAGGTCAGTTATACCCATCAAAAGTTAAGAGCCTGAGAAAATTTGCCTTATTTTAGAAAATAGGGAGAAACAACCCCTAAAAGTCATAGGATCTTAACGGAAATCACACAACCAGATTCAGCGTATCAGAGAACCCTATTGTAGAATTTTCAAGCTCCTATCTACCAAAACGTGGAATTTTGTATTTTTTGCCAGAAGGCAGATCACGGATGCGTGTTTATTTGTTTGTTTGTTTTTCCCCAGGGGTGATCGTATTGACCCAGTGGTCCTAGAATCTTGCAAAAGGGGGCTCATTCTCAGGGAAATGAAAAGTTCTAGTGCCCTTTTTAAGTGACCAAAAAAATTGGAGGGCACCAAAAAAATCCCACGCTAATTATTTTCCCAAAGTCACCAGATCAAAATTCTGAGATAGCCATTTTATTCAGCGTAGTCAAAAAACCTTATAACTATGTCTTTGGGGACGCCTTACTCCCCCACAGTCCCCGTAGGAGGGGCCACAAGTTACAACTTTGACCAGTGCTTACATATAGTAATGGTTATTTGATAGCGTAAAGACGTTTTAAGGGGGATTTTTAGGTTGGGGGGGGGTTGATAAGAGGTGAATATGTTGTCGAAACTTTCCTTGGAGGAATTTGTCACGGGGGAAGAAAATTTTCATGAAGGGAGCGCAGGATTTTCTAGCATTATTTAAAAAATACAAGGAAAAAATAAATATGAAAAAGTTTTTTCAACTGAAAGTAAAGAGAAGCATTAAAATTTAAAACGAACAGAAATTATTACGCATATGATGGGCTCACCTCCTCATAATACCTCGCTCTTTAAGCTAAAGTATTTTTAGTAATTTCAACTATTTATTCTACGGCTTTTGTGATTCAGGGGCCATTCTTAAGAAATTGGGACAAAATTTAAGCTTTAGTGTAAAGAGCGAGGTACGGACCTGGGGGTGTACCCCTTCGTATACGTAATAAAAACATGAGAATACAGAAGTTCGTTACGTATGCTAATTTGTAAGTTACGTATATATTTTACTAATAAAAACATTCGTAAAAAAATTAAAATTTCTAGTTGCTTTCTTAAGTAACAAAAAAATCGGAGGGCAACTAGGCCTCCTCCCCTTCTACTTTCTTTCTCAAAATCATTCGATCAAAACTATGAGTAAGCCATTTAGCAAAAAAAAAAATATGCAAATTTCGTTTTAATTATTCATCTGCAGAGAGCCAAAATCAAAACATGCATTGATTCAAAAACGTTCAGAAATTAAATAAAAAAAACAAGTTTTTTTAACGGAAAGTAAGGAGCGACATTAAAACTAAAAACGCTTCGTATAAAAAAATTGCCTCGTATATGAAAGGGGACGCTTCCTCATCAACGCCCCGCTCTTTACGTTAAAGTCTGTTTTACTGTTTTAAAAAGCAGAGTTAAGAGAAAGAGTCAAACTTTAGCGTAAAGAGCGGGGCGTTGGTTAGGAAGCGTCCCCTTTCATATACGAAGCAATTTCTGTTCGTTTTAAGTTTTAATGTCGCTCCTTACTTTCCTTTAAAAAAACTTTTTTTTATTTAATTTGATATCTAAGACTAGCAGCTTCTCAGATAATTTGGGCATGATATTATATGCCAAAGAGCCATCTTACTCTGTACCATTTACAACTCCGCCTCTATGCAAACGGGCAAACGCTGATAATGTGAATTTCAAATCATAGTTCGAACTCTTTACGTAAACCAATTGAAAGTACTGCTGTTTAATGTTTAAATTATAAGATTTATGGGTGATAGGTTCATTACATAGGCTGTATTTGGCAGGTGTAAAATTGACTTGTTAGAAGTTTTAATACGTGCAAACATGTCTGCGCCCATACAATCTTATTTACTCAATGTCTCAAAAATCTCTATCAGTTGCAAAGTATTACTACGGTCTCCTTGTACATGTGGAAAGAGGGCGCAATGGCTTCATGTTCCTTAAAACGATGCGGCTTCGATGGATCGTACACGTCTGTGAGTTTATCTTCAAGGCATAACGCCACCTTTTCACTCTGTTTGCAGAGCATTATAAAAAAGACATCATAAGACAGTCCCTAAGACGACCTCCCTTTTGTGTTCTGCCAAAATCCTGCTCACATAAATTTTCTCTTGAAAAACC
Source organism: Artemia franciscana (assembly GCF_032884065.1). Taxonomy (NCBI): domain Eukaryota; kingdom Metazoa; phylum Arthropoda; class Branchiopoda; order Anostraca; family Artemiidae; genus Artemia; species Artemia franciscana. The sequence continues at coordinate 14,897,571 of NC_088879.1, read as the reverse complement.
CTTCCTGTTTGAAGAGTTGAAGCAAGCCATCAACCTTAGCAATCCAAAATCAACTCCTGGACACGATGATATCCATAGAAATTGGATTACAAAAACGCCAGATTTATTTAAATATGCACTTTCGCACATTTACAATCATATATGGGCCCATCACAAAATTCCTAGATCTTGGAAAATAGCTATAGTCAATCCCACTCTTAAGCCTGGCCAGCCTTCAAACAATTTTAAATACTACAGGCCAATTTCAATGTTAACAACACTAGGAAAAATCCTGGAACGACTGATTTTAAATAGGGTTGAATGGTTTGTAGGAGTTAACAATCTCTACCCCCTCTGAACAAACAGAATTCAGAAAAGGGGACTGATCAATGGACAATGTTGCTTGCCTTGAAAATGATGCATCCAACTCATTTAACCAAAGGCATTCAACCATCGCCATACTTTTTGATTGGGCTGATGCCTATGGTAATGTCATTCACCAAAAATTGCTGGAGGTATTAATGAATCTTGACTTTCTTTTTGGCATTGTTAACCTGATCTATGATTTTCTAAATAATAGAACATTTGTTGTCCAAACTGGTAATTGTAGGAGCCACAATCACCCTATTAAAGAAGGCTTACCCCAGGGAGCCATCCTTAGTCCTATACTGTTTAATCTATATATATATCTGAGTTTCAATTAAAACATGCATTATTTGGGCTCTATGCAGATGACCTAGTAATCTGGAAATCAGGCAGAAACGTCACTGATTTAGTCAAAGATCTTCAACAAGATATCCACATAATCTCTTGCTTCTCAGAAACATTAGGTTTGTCTATCTCCACTTCCAAAACCAAAGCAATCCTATTTACCAGACAGAGACATCCAACCATACCAAATATAGTTGTGAATAACTCTACTATAAACTATGAATCTTCAGTGAAGTTATTGGGAATTGTTTTTGATTCCAAACTAAGATGGCATGATCACATCAAATCACTCAAGAAGAATATAATCCAGAAACTGACCCTACTTAAACGACTCGCTAATTCAAAATGGGGTTCATCACCTAAAACAATGATAGATTTTTATAAAGTTTATATAAGGGCAAAAATGGAATATGGTATTCAAATTTTTGCTAATAGCTCGCCACAGATTTTTAACATGTTGGAGTCATTGCAAAATTCCGCAATCCGTATTGCTTTGGGATTTCGTAAGCATACTCCAATAACTAAAATGAGAAACGTGTCAGAGATCACCTCTTTGCAAGAAAGAGCTTTGCTTCAGAGAAGAAGATATTTCACCAGAATACAAGCATATGGTAATCACCATTATGTATACCAGAAAATCTTTCATAACACACCCTCTATGATTTCGGTATCATCTTCCTGGAATCTTTTTGCAAAGGAGTTTCCAGAGTTGTCTTCTCAGTGGATGGATACTTTTCCCTTTGTGGATTCCCCACAATGGGAGATGGTCCATATTGAGTGTCACATGAGTATGCTAAAAAAGAATAAATCCTGCTATTCAGCCAAGGAAGTTGGGATAACTTTTAAAAATTATGTGAATACACATTTTCCCAATTATATGCATGTTTACATTGATGGTTCTGTTAAAGATTCTAAAGCTGGGGCAGCTGCCTGTATCCCTGATCTAGACCTGAATATTTTTGCCCCCCTTCCAATTAATTCACCAGTACTTTCGGCTGAATTATTTGCAGTTCGACTTGCATTAGATGCTTTAAGTGAGCTTGGGACCTCTTCAAGAAATGTCTTGTTCCTGTCAGATTCCCTTTCATCAATTCATCTTCTCAACAAGATAAATGATCAAGCTGATGATTATGACCTGAAAAATATACGCCAAAAGATTGGATATCTGTTCTCGATGGGATGTGGTATTTCATTCCTTCACATTCCCAGTCATAAAGAAATCAAATATAATGAAATGGCAGATAATTTGGCAAATAAGGCTGCTGACATCCCTCCGGCAAGAAATTTGAGAACAAAGAATTACAGAGATGTTGTTAGAGCTAGAACAAATATTACTTACCGGTGATTTTTGTACCCTCCTTTCAAGTCTAAGGATTTTAATATGATCTACTATAAGTTAAAAACTGGAACGATTTTACTTTACGCTGACCTTTTTAAATGGGGAATTCACCACACCCCACTATGTAGAAAATGCTGTCAGGTGGTGGAAAACGCTCAAAATGTGCTATTTGATAGCATCCCAGGAGATAGTGATTCCAGGGGACTGAGGAATTACTGCCATCAATTAAAGATCCCCTTAACCTTTGATGCTCTCATCAATTGTTCCCTGTCACATGAATTAGAAGCTATTATTTATAGGTTGATGAAATCAATCCTTAAAAGACGCCACTATTACTAGCAGCACGTTGCTTGTTGTCAACCGGCAGATTTTTTTCTAGGAATATTGCCAGAAGCTTTCAATAATCAGTGGAGTTCTTCCTGTAATGTCTAAGAGGTGAACGGACATCACACTGATCTACAGACCTCATAAACATAAGAAGAAGAAGACTCTGTAATAGTGAATTCGGAAAATTTTTGAATCGCTAGATGGCATTGTCGGCATTGTTGCATAACCGTCTCCACTGATTGATTCACGTGACGCTTATAGTGCCTCAAGTGACGTTTTAACTTCAGTTTTGTGCAAAATTTCGACAGACACACTGGACAGTAATAAAATGGAGCCCGTTGATTACCCCTCCTCCCGCTTAAAACTTGACTCTTATCTGTAATTTAAAAAAATTCTTATTGAATTTTGCTCTGTAGCAGGCTTATATTGAAGCCATACTCAGTGCTTCATGGATTCAGTGGTTGGATCCCTCACTGAATATATTACCCCCTTTTCATCTTTACGTTCCCCCTTCTGAAATTCCGTATAATATCCTAAAACAATAACATCAATCTTTTTTAATGCTCATTCGCTCGCTTAAATATATCTATTCGTCTAACTTTTACTGGACATTATCCGTTTAAACAGTTAAAATCCACTTTAGGAAACACTGCCCTCCTCTCGAGGCCCATTAGCTGCCGAATCATCCAAAAATGCCTTAATAGCATCCCTATGCTGGGGTTATTAAGCTGCCATGAGGAATGCGTACTTGACGCACTGCACTCCTGTATCGAAACGGAAGGGCTGTCCACCCTTACGTATCTTTAAATCTGCATTATATTTTATATCCCTATTCTACATCTTAAAAACAAAACCTTATTAAACTTTCTTACATTACTATCCAAATTCTCAATAAATAGCGCAACTGACCCACTCCTCTTCTCATTATAGTTATCAGCTTTACTTACAATACTACGCACCCACTCAACAATGCACCCTCAAAATTGTGTAATTCCTGGTGAAGTGTTTGCATTTCAGTTTGCATATAATGCGAACATACCTCAACCGACTTTTCTTTTAAATAAACAATTTTTAGGAGATGGACGCTTTAATGCTGCACTTCCACCCCATTCCCGAATCTGTCTTTCAAATAGAGCTCGAATATTGCCCACATAGGAATGCACATCCCTAGAAACATATGCATTGTGCAAGGCAGAATCTGACAAATAAAAATTTGGTAATACCAGGGATGAACCGCTTCTACATTGTCCTAATCCCCCTGATCTTCCTTCTCCCGGTCACTGTGAGCGCTCAGGGGAGGAGGGTGTGGCCAATATCTGGTCTCTTAGGAGTCTATCGATTGTGTTGGGGTAAGTTGTTCTTGTGCCCGAGATAAAAATGCAACATCAAGAACGAGATTGGCCACAAAAGTGTTTAGATCAAATGTAGCTTTAGGGGGAGCTACACTAGTAAGGTTTTTCCACTGACAAATAATATTTCTTCCTCCCATTCACTCTCCTTTGGGGTCTATTATATCTCAATTTGGGCACAAAGACTGTCACGGAATGCTGGTAGCGGTGACAGGACAGGACTCTCCATGCCATCAAAGAGATTGTTGACCACATGAGTTGAGACTGGTGATAATGTCGCTAGGTGAGCCTTAAAAATAATATTACAACTTTTTTTATTAAACAGGTATGATTTTAACCTGAAAAAATATTATTTTAATCATGTTTTATAACCCATTTTTTAGTGCCAAACCCCCTCCCCAACAGCAGCATCGAATAGGGGGGGCTCCAACAGTCCCAATTATTTTTTCCCTTTGGGATGGTTTAGTTTTTTAAGTTGAAAAAGCCAATTAACCCTTGTACTTCTCCTCTCTTTTGAAAAATATCAAGGGGGAAATTTCGTTGTGACTCTCAATAACTGTGATTCTACTGACGAGAGGGTTGCTATTAACCTCATCCATTTTCACAATAGCCAGTGCCTCACCAAACCAGTCTCCAGTAATTTAATGACCCAATCTGGCTCAATATTATTTTAGCAGATGTGAAAAATCTTTTTTTTTTTGGGGGGGGGGGCAGGGTTACCAGCAGTAGCGTCGAACAAGGGCCCCCTCGATACCCTATTGTTGGGGTAAATTCATTGTTAATTTATCTGTATCCCGCCATGCCTAAAATTAAAGTGTCAAGTTTTTGTCACTAAGACATTGTTCTCCCATAATAACCCGTTGAACTTCTCGTTCTTTTTTGTAAAATAGCAAGGGTGGTGTTTCATTATGACTGTCAATAACTGCAATTTTGCTTACGAGAGGGGTGCCATTAATGTCATCCATTTGAACAGTGACCAGTGTAGACCTAGACTCCACGCATGGCATGCTGGAACCAGGTCATGAAGGCTTCATATTTTCACCTTCCATGATTGCCCTTGCATATCCATCGCATACTCTGGATTTCTTAGGGGAAGGAACCCCTTCTTGTCTCTGATTTTCCTGACATAAAAATTAAAATGTTTTAATAGTCTAAATAATGGGTCCTTAAAAAACATAGTTTCAATTGTATTGCGTTGTATTGTATTGTATTGTATTAAATTGTATTGTATAGTTTCATAGTTTTCATATAGTTTCATAGTTCCCCTTAAATTTGTCGCTAATAACTCATTGCCGTTGCTCCCCTTTCACCTCACGTTGCGTAGCCCTTGACCTTAAAATGCATTTAAACTTTAAGAAGATGGGTCTTCTTTATGTGGGAAATCCCTTATTGGGGGGGCCTAACACAATATTACAAATCATGATTATATTCCAAAAGACGCCCGTTTAACTATCTATATTTACCATCAAAAGAACACTCCCAACTTCACTCATTTAACGTATATATAAGAAACTGATTTCATTAAATATTTAAGCTAACTGAAAATCTTTGCTAAAATGTATTTGGTAAAAAACCCTCGCACTATAATAGGATTTATGAAAGCCATCCTTTTGTTCAATTACAAGGTTTTGATGGTTCGCGCTATTCACGGTAGTTATGTTTAACCCAAATGCTTCTATATTCATTTTTCGGATGTATCTGGCATCTGACATAGCAGTAATGTAACGTTTACAGTAAAGCATATCTTGACATGTTGAAATGTGATTATTTTCTTCCCCATAGAACTATGAAATGAAACGTGGGATAGGGGTCAAGGGTTTAAATTGAATCAGCTTCATTTTGAGTATAATACAATATTTTGGAGGGGGGTCACCTCCACCCCTTAATGTACTCAGAAACTAAATTTTACCGTTAGGTATTCTCGAATCATATGCTTTTTAAAGTTTGTTGTTCCATTATTCATCTTGAAAACTGTACTGTTGACTCTCTACGCTTGTATTCATATTTTATACCCTGAAGAAACAAAAGACTTACCCGGTCTTCTACCAGATAAGAGAATCAAAAAATATTGCCTAAGGCATGTAACAGGAAACTCTTTGTTGTCGGATTATAAAGGGTTCTTGGACCAAAACAAGTCTTGCATAAGACCTACCGAAACAAGTGTCGCTGACTCACAAAACTTCGTCATCTACATAAGTAAACATTAAAACAACGTCTTGAAGGGGTACTAAGGTCAATTTTTGTACATGCAGGGGTTTTACATTTGACCAGCGTCTTGGAAAATTACCTTAGGGAGGGCCTGCTATTATTTGTTGATCCCTGCGTAGCCCTAATTGAAGTTTGCACTAGTAAGCAATGATATTTGTTAAGACTGTGACGTAATAACCATAGCACCTGTGTCTTGAAGAAGGCCTTGAAGAAAAATATTGAAAAATGAAAAAGTCCTGAGGGGTTCGTGACTACTCATGGTTCCTAGTATTCCCCCTATGGCAGCGCTAGACAGCATTAATAGCACACTACTCTAATGGTCCTAGAACGTCAAGAAAGCTTCTCATTAAAAATAAAACTTGCATGAAATGCCTAAGCTGACTTAGAACCGAAAAGCAAGGAGTCTCTTTGACCTCCAGCATGAATACTTAGTGTAATTCTTGGCCCATCTTGGTCACATCCTGGTTTTAAGTTCCACTGACCCTTTTGTGTAGCGGAAATGATTATGGTACTGAAAAAGAATATTCTTTCAATTTGTAACATAAAACAGCCATTTTGGCTCATAGAGTGGCAAAAAACCACCAAAGGAAATTTCTGATATGATCAGCCAATTTAAATTATCACAAATCTATATATTGAGCTTACCAGTTTCAGAGAGTCCTGCCACGCGGTGGCAAATTCATTCCTAAAGATGCAGGTAGTCTATACAAATCAAATGTTTAATGAAGACATTTATTTAAAGCTTCGTTTGGTATGTTCAATTATTGGAGGCTTGACACTACTATGGACGGTGGTGTGTAATTGCGTAACAACCATTATGGAGAATCGGTCGTAGATCTTTGTGTTGGTGGGGGGGAGACATTCTTGGAACCTCAAAAAGTGTTTTTGCGCCCAAATAACAAGTTGAAAATTTGGGGGAGGGGAGGGAGAAATGAGTCTCTTTTCGTCTTTCATTCCCAGAAATATTTTGAAACTACATCTGTAATATTGGTGCTGACCGTGAAGGATTGATAGAAGCTGTTTACTTAATCCTTAATAAAGACATTTTTTTTGTAGAGTAAATAGTACTGTGTTTATGCGTTTCAATAAAACGTTAGAATAGACCATATATTAGTTGATCAAACATATCGTGGACAAACTGTATGTAAGGAGCGACCTGGCTCAATAGTAACCGAAACTCTAAAAATAGAATGATGATAAGAATAGATAAATAGAAAAATTAGCTTAGCCTATTATGCTGATTATAAGTACATAAGTTTCGTTTAGTTTAGTCTTACTCATCAATGGCTTTGAGCCTGAGAAAATTTGCCTGATAATTTCCAAAAAAAGGGAGAACACACCCTATAAGCTATAGAACCCTACTACAGAGGTTTCAACCTCCTATCTGCAAAAATGTGGAATTTGCATTTTTTTTGCCAGAAGAAAGACCATAGAAGCGTGTTTACTGGTTTGTGTGTTTGTTCTTTTTTCCCGGGGTGATCCTATGAACCCAAAGATTTTAGAATATCGGAATAGGGCTTATTCGAACGGATATTAAAAGTTCTAGTTCCCTTTTTAAGTGAATAAAAATATTGAAGGAATACTAGGCCTCCTCTTACATTCCCTTTTTCTCAAAACTGGCCGATAAAAATTTTGAGATAGCTACTTTGTTCATTATAGTTGAAAGACTGAATAACTATGCTTTTAGAGATATCATGGTCCCCCACACCGCTTTGGGGAGAGGTCTTTAAGTTACAAAATTTTCCCATTGTTTACCTATAGTATTTGTTATAGGAAGTATACAAATATATTTGGGCGTGTGGGGTGGGGGGGAATTCTCTGCTGGTGGGATAATTTTCCATAGGGACGGAAGTTTCCAAGGGATAAATTTTTCAGGAGAAATTTTGCACCACGGAAATTTGCCAGAATCCCTATATAAATTTTTCTTATATCATTTTTCCTCTTTGCTGACTCAGTTTTATGTTTGGATATGTTAAGGGTACTTGTCCAGGGTAAATTTTCGACAGGATTGAACTGTCTACAGAATCGATCCGCGGGGAGGATGGATTTTTCCATGGAGGTGTAGTCAGATTTCCTGGCTTTATTTTGAAAATGATCAGAAATTAAATAAAAACAATCAATTGAAAGTAAAGAGCAACATTGAAACTTAATACGAATAAAAATTATTACTTATATAAGGGAGGTTGCTCCTGCTCAACGCCTCACCCTTTGCGCTAAAGTTTGAATTCTGCCTCAGTTGTTTAAGAACGACTCCTGAAGCACTATGTGCGTTTAATTCGGACAATAAAAAGCTTTTTTGAAACTACAAAAAACTTTAGCGTAAAGAGCGAGGTGTCAAAGAAGAGCAACCCCCCCTAATATACGTAATAATTTCTGTTCATTTAAGATTTAATTTGGGCAAGTCGAAGATTTTGATGAATATGAAATTTGAATAAATGAATCTGAATCTAATGTTGTTCCTTACTTTCATTTGAAAATATTATTTTTTTTTCTTTTTAGTTTCTGATGTTTTTTTTATAATTCCTTGACAAAACAAAGGTTTAAGATTTAACATTTTATCCCGCTATAATTACACCCAAAGAGAATGGGAAACTTAGGAATTGGATATTCGGCGATTTAACATGGGAAGATAGGGATTATAGACTACTTGACTGAATGACAGTGTAGTGTCTGGTGAGTTCATTAAAGAGACTTCAAAGAAAATTGGATATTTCATATGGTGAATATGCTTATATTTTGCCTATGTTATAACCTATATTATTCCTATGCCTATGTGATATGCCTATTTTATAGGATTAAAGCTGATATTCCTCTGTAAATAAATAATCGGTATTGTCTTGTTCTCGAGCATCATCTCAAGTCAAAACCCAGTCTGCACAAGATAGGCCTATGTCAGCTTGGAAAAATTTTGGCAGGTTAAGCGGCCTAGGTGACTTTAAGAAAAGCGAGAAAAAATGAATAATAAATAATATTTTAAAAATAACATATTTAATAAAAATAGTTAAAAATCACTAAGCCGTTCCCAGTGCTAAAAAAATACAAAAAAAAAAACAAAATAACCTTTTGAATTGAAGTCTAACCAAGCAGAAGAAACAATTGAATAAAAAGCCAGAAATTAAAATATTTTTAAAAACAAGTATACAGCAGACATGAAATCCTGATGTCAGGGGTTCGAGTCCTGGCATCACTAGTTGTTTGGTTTTAAAAGGGGTCAGTGTTGTGACTTTGTAAGCTCAACTAGATTTGACCCAGCTAATCTCGGATACATGGAGAAATATTGGAGAAAACACAGGAAGCGTCAGATGATTTGCCCCCAACCACACATTTTACTCCCTGCCAAAGGCATCAAATCAGAAGATCGGTACCTGCACAAAGCAAATCATTGGTCAGTAAGCAAAAAGGTTTTTAAAGAATGCAGCTGTATAGGTTTGGAAAAAATAAGCAATAAAATTGTCGAAAGTTAGAGGACGCTCGTGTTTTTTCTTTTCAAAACTAGCACCAGTTTCTATTCCTATAAGTTTTAAATTTCTTTAACTAGAACTATTATAGCCACTATAATTGTCTAGAACTATAATTGACTCAACCTGTTGAATATTAATCTGTTCATTTATCGTTTTAGTGGACTGTTGGGATGGACCTGATGGACCTGTGGTGTGCCATGGCAATACCCTCACCTCAAAAATTCTCTTTTCTGATGTCATGGCAACCATTAAAGAACATGCTTTTGAAGCATCTGAGTAAGTACTAAGACAACAAAGGCTTAACCTTAGTGAAGCAAACGCATCTTTTAAATAAAAAATTTTGTGTTTTGCATGTCCATGAATTTTTGCTTTTAAGGCAATTTTCAGAAATTATTTAGAGAAAGATCCAACTACTGTGATACTTTAGCTTTACAATCTACGAAACTAAATATACCTGATTCTTTTCAAGCTTTAGGATGCCCATGGCCATACTCCCCCCTCTCTCCAGCAGCATATACCTCCCTCTTTCTTACTTTTTATGTAAAATCGGCTCTGTAGAAAATATTTTTTATGCTTTTTTTGTAAATGATTTCTCTTTGTTTTCTTTAATTCTCCTATACTTTTAGAGTAATCTCGTTGAAAAGCTTTTTTCTTTAATTCCCCTATACTTTTAGAGTAATCTCGTTGAAAAGCTCTTAAAAGATTGAATCGTTCCAATTAAAATCAAATTTGGCCTTAAAGAGATCAAGAATCAGCAACAAGCTTAAATCTAAAGCTATATGTAAGTTTTGAGACCAATAACAGTGTTTCCGCCAAACAGCTTCTCTGTGCAAATATAATTATTTGTCTCTGAGCATATTGTTTAAAAATGAATTCTGCCACTAATTAAGTGTGCCTCTGCTGAGGATTGAACTCAGGACCCCTGGTTTACGAGACCAGTGCTCTACCACTGAGCTACAATGGCGAGTAGCTTGCAGCAAAATGGTATCGACTGCAAGCTATTGATTAATATCAAATTTTTAAATATAAAGTAATACACAGTAATCTAACGGGATGTTGTCAAAGGCATAATACTCCACACTTAATCTCCGTGTTATTTACAATATTTGGCACATTATGCCAAATAATATACCAAATAATAGTCAGTAGCTTGGAATAACACTCACATCCTGCACATCAAACTTGATAAAGTACAAGATCCACAAAAGCCTCTCAATCTCCTCGTTATTTAAAAAATTTCGTCTACTAAGCCAAATTATAGCATAGTAAATACCAGTCCGTAATTTAGACTGACATCTACAACCTGAACATCAAACTCGAAACGTAATTTATTTCATGTATAAAGTCCCTAAATAGTCAAACATTTATTTTTTATTTTCGTGAAAATTCCGTTTATTGAAGTGTTTGTCATATTACAATTACGAGTTCAATCCAGTGTATTAGCTCAACACACATATTTATCTATTTATTTTAATATTCTGTTTTTTTCCGTTCTTTTTTTGAAGAGAATATCCTTACGTTTATTTTACCCAGCAAGTAAGGGGTTAGCTCACTGTTGGGGGTGTGTTATTTTGATACAACATTGTATCGTATGCATTAGCTTCAGTTTTTCCTTCATTGATGGATTGGAGAATGGGCATCATATTTTTATGCTATTTAAAAAAATGAAATTCCTTCCTATTTTCAGACAGACAGGTCAAATTGAAGGAATTTCAAATCAAACTCTACGAGCACAATGTAAAAGTTATTTGACTCTGGATAATTCTGTAGTATGTTTTTTTTTAATGAAAATTTTTTTTTAATATATATTTTTAATACATTTTTAATATATATATAAATATATATATATATATATATATATATATATATATATATATATATATATATATATATATATATATATATATATATATATATATATATATATATAATATGTATAAATATATAAATATATATATATATATATATATATATATATATATATTTATATATATAAACATGTATATATATATATAAATATCAAATATGTATATATACATATCTACATATATAAAAATAAGTTGTCTGTCTGTCTGTCTGTCTGTCGAGTGACGTCATGTTGGTCCGCATGTGACGTCTGAATTATTTCATCATATACCAATTCAAAAACGAAAGTATTCAAGCCGATGTAGCTGAGTTGGTAACGCGTTATGTTCCAGGTTCTATGTTCGAGAGGTTCCAGGCTCGAACCTTGACTTTACTATTAATACAAAAGAAAAAAAAACTAAAAAACGGTAAAAACTACAAAAAAAAACTAAAAAGAAAAAACTAAAAAACTAAAAAAGCTAAAAAAGGCAAAAAAATAAAAACTAAAAAAGAAAAAAAAACTAAAAAAAAACTAAAAAAAGCTAAAAAACTAAAAAAACTAAAAAAGGTAAAAAACTAAAAAACTAAAAACTAAAAAAGAAAAAAAACTAAAAAAGGAGAAAACCTGAAAAATAAAGGAGAAAAAGAAAACTAAAAAAAATAAAAATAAAAATAAAAAAAATAAAAAAAGGGAAAAACAAAAAAAAAAGAAAAAAACTAAAAAAGCTAAAAAAAGGGTAAAAACAAAAAAAAAAACTACAAGGAAAAAAGGAAAAAACAAAAAATTTATTTCAAAACTAAAAAAGAAAAAAAAACTAAAAAAGGAAAAAAACTGAAAAACAAAGGAGAAAACTAAAAAAAATAAAAATAAAAATAAAAATACTATAAAAAGGTAAAAACTACAAAAAAAAACTAAAAAGAAAAAAGAAAAAAACTATAACAGCTAAAAAAAGCCAAAAAAATAAAAAGAAAAAAAGAAAAAAACAATAAATTTATTTCATCATATACCAATTCAAAAACAAATGTATATATAGACCGGGACACTCAAAGAGAAATTACAAACTGGGACACCGGGACACAAATGACGACCAGGACATAGGGACACAACTACAATGGGGACGCCGGGGGGCACAGGGGGATATATAAATGACGATGGGGACACAGAGAATGTTCGAATAGCAATCACCATCAACAAAGCTCAAGGGCAATCATTAGAATCATGAGGTATAGATCTGAATACGGATTGTTTATCCCACTGACAATTATATGTTGCATGTTCAAGAGTCGGTAAACCTGACAATCTATTTATATGCACAGACAATGGGACAGCGAAGAATGTTGTATATTCGCAAGTTTTACGTAAGTAAAACCTATATGTATATCTATATTCACAGATGGGACACAGGGACACAACTACAATGGCGCGTAACTAATATGGCGCGCAACGACTTACGCGCGCAGGGGGGCTTGGGGGGGTTGTAAAGTTGCCCCCGCGCAGGGGGGCAATGTTTATTTCCGTTCTTTTTTTGAAGAGAATATCCTTACGTTTATTTTACCCAGCAAGTAAGGGGTTAGCTCACTGTTGGGGGTGTGTTATTTTGATACAACATTGTATCGTATGCATTAGCTTCAGTTTTTCCTTCATTGATGGATTGGAGAATGGGCATAATATTTTTATGCTATTTAAAAAAATGAAATTCCTTCCTATTTTCAGACAGACAGGTCAAATTGAAGGAATTTCAAATCAAACTCTACGAGCACAATGTAAAAGTTATTTGACTCTGGATAATTCTGTAGTATGTTTTTTTTTAATGAAATTTTTTTTTTAATATATATTTTTAATACATTTTTAATATATATATATATATATATATATATATATATATATATATATATATAAATATGTATATATATAAATATAAATATATATATATATATATATATTATATATATAAATATGTATATATATATATACATATCAAATATGTATATATACATATCTATATATATAAAAATAAGTTGTCTGTCTGTCTGTCTGTCTGTCGAGTGACGTCATGTTTGTCCGCATGTGACGTCTAAATTATTTCATCATATACCAATTCAAAAACGAAAGTATTCAAGCCGATGTAGCTGAGTTGGTAACGTGTTATGTTCCAGGTTCTATGTTCGAGAGGTTCCAGGCTCGAACCTTGACTTTAGTATTAATACAAAAGAAAAAAAAACTAAAAAACGGTAAAAACTACAAAAAAAACTAAAAAGAAAAAACTAAAAAACTAAAAAAGCTAAAAAAGGTAAAAAACTAAAAACTAAAAAAGAAAAAAAAAACTAAAAAAAACTAAAAAGGTAAAAACTAAAAAAAACAAAAAGAAAAAAAAACTAAAAAAAACTAAAAAAAGCTAAAAAACTAAAAAAACTAAAAAAGGTAAAAAACTAAAAAACTAAAAACTAAAAAAGAAAAAAAAACTAAAAAAGGAGTAAAACTGAAAAATAAAGGAGAAAAAGAAAACTAAAAAAAATAAAAATAAAAATAAAAAAAAAATAAAAAAGGAAAAAACAAAAAAAAACAAAAAAACTAAAAAAGCTAACAAAAGGGTAAAAAACAAAAAAAAACTACAAGGAAAAAAGGAAAAAACAAAAAATTTATTTCAAAACTAAAAAAGAAAAAAAAACTAAAAAAGGAAAAAAACTGAAAAATAAAGGAGAAAACTAAAAAAAATAAAGATATAAATAAAAATACTATAAAAAGGTAAAAACTACAAAAAAGAACTAAAAAGAAAAAAGAAAAAAACTATAACAACTAAAAAAAGCCAAAAAAATAAAAAGAAAAAAAAAACTATAAATTTATTTCATCATATACCAATTCAAAAACAAATGTATATATAGACCGGGACACTCAAAGAGAAATTACAAACTGGGACACCGGGACACAAATGACGACCAGGACACAGGGACACAACTACAATGGGGACGCCGGGGGGCACAGGGGGATATATAAATGACGATGGGGACACAGAGAATGTTCGATTAGCAATCACCATCAACAAAGCTCAAGGGCAATCATTAGAATCATGAGGTATAGATCTGAATACGGATTGTTTATCCCACTGACAATTATATGTTGCATGTTCAAGAGTCGGTAAACCTGACAATCTATTTATATGCACAGACAATGGGACAGCGAAGAATGTTGCATATTCGCAAGTTTTACGTAGTTAAAACCTATATGTATATCTATATTCACAGATGGGACACAGGGACACAACTACAATGGCGCGTAACTAATATGGCGCGCAACGACTTACGCGCGCAGGGGGGCTTGGGGGGGGTTGTAAAGTTGCCCCCGCGCAGGGGGGCAATGTTTGGTTGTAAAGGGGGGGGTTGTAAAGCTTTGCTTGGGGGGGAGGTTGTAAAGCTGTTGGGGTGGCGCAAAGCGCCACCCCAACAGCTAGTATATATATATATATACATACATATATATATATATATATATATATATATATATATATATATATATATATATATATATATATATATATATATATATATATATATATATATATATATATATATATATATATATATATATATATATATATATATATATACAGGGAATACACAGGGAATATAAATGACGACCGCGACACGCAAAGAGAAATTACAGACTGGGACACTGGGACACAAATGACGACCGGAACACAGGGAAACAACAACAACGGGGACGCCGGGGGGCACAGGGGGATATATAAATGACGACGGGGACACAGGGAATGTTAGATTAGCAATCACCATCGACAAAGCTCGAGGGCAATAATTAGAATAATGAGGTATAGATCTTAATACAGATTGTTTTTCCCATGGACAATTATATGTTGCATGTTCAAGAGTCGGTAAACCTGACAATCTATTTATATGCACAGACAACGGGACAGCCAAGAATGTTGTATATTCGCAAGTTTTACGTAGTTAAATAAATATATATATATATATATATATATATATATATATATATATATATATATATATATATATATATATATATATATATATATGTATATATATATTATATATATATATATATATATATATATATATATATATATATATATATATATATATATATATATGTATACATATATTATATATATATATGTATATATATATATATATATATATATATATATATATATATATATATATATATACTAGCTGTTGGGGTGGCGCTTCGCGCCACCCCAACACCTAGTTGGTGGGGGCGCTTCGCGCCCCCCCCAAGCCCCCCCGCGCGCGTAAGTCGTTACGCGCCATAATAGTTACGCGCCATTGTAGTTGTGTCCCTATGTCCCACCTGTGAATATAGATATATATATATATATATATGGTTTTAACTACGTAAAACTTGCGAATATACAACATTCTTTGCTGTCCCATTGTCTTTGCATATAAATAGATTGTCAGGTTTACCGACTCTTGAACATGCAACATATAATGGTCCATTGGAAAACAATCTGTATTCAGATCTATACCTCATGATTCTAATGATTGCCCTTGAGCTTTGTTGATGGTGATTGCTAATCGACCATTCCCTGTCCCGGTGTCCCGGTCGTCATTTACATCCCCCTGTTTCCCCCGGTGTCCCCGTTGTAGTTGTGTCCCTGTGTCCCGGTCGTCATTTATATTCCCTGTGTCCCGGGTCCCGGTCATCATTTGTATCCCGGTGTCCCGGTCTGTATATACATTCGTTTTTTAGTTTTGTTTTTCTCCTTTATTTTTTTCCTTTTTTTTTCTTTTTTAGCTTATTTAGATTTTTAGATTTTTTAGTTTTTTTTATTAGTTTTTAGTTTTTATTTCTTTTTAGTTTTTTTGTCCCGGTCGTCATTTATATCCCCCTGTTTCCCCCCGGTGTCCCCGTTGTAGTTGTGTCCCTGTGTCCCGGTCGTTATTTATATTCCCTGTGTCCCGGTCGTCATTTGTATCCCGGTGTACATGTCCTGGTCGCTTTCTCTTTGAGTGTCGTCATTTATTAGTTTTTTCCTTTTTTTTTTAGTTTTTTATTGGTTTTTACCTTTATTTTAGCTTATTTTTCAGTTTTTTCCTTTTTTTTAGTTTTTTTTTATTTTTTATTTTTTTTATTTTTTATTTTTTTTAGTTTTTTACCTTTTTTTAGTTTTTTTAGTTTTTTTAGTTTTTTAGCTTTTTTACTTTTTTTATTAGTTTTTAGTTTTTTTTTGTAGTTTTTGCCTTTTTTTAGTTTTTTCACTTTTTTTTTTAGTTTTTTATTGGTTTTTACCTTTATAGTTTTTTTAGTTTTTTAGCTTTTTTATTTTTTTTATTAGTTTTTAGTTTTTTTTGTAGTTTTTGCCTTTTTTTAGTTTTTTCAGTTTTGACGTCACCTAATCCAGTTTTTTCAGGTGACGTCACCTGACACATCCATCCATCCATCCACAGACAGACAACTTATTTTTATATATATAGATATATATATATATATATATATATATATATATATATATATATATATATATATATATATATATATATATATATATATATATATTCACAAGTGGGACACAGGGACACAACTACAATGGCGCGTAACTAATCATGGCGCGTAACGACTTACGCGCGCGGGGGGGGGGGGTTGGGGGGGTGCTAAGCGCCAGCCCAACAGCTAGTATATATATATATATATATCTATATATATATATATATATATATATATATATATATATATATATATATATATATATATGTATATATATATATATATAGATATATACATATATATACATATATATATATAAATAGATATATACATATATATATATATATATATATATATATATATATATATATATATATATATATATATATATATATATATATATATATATATATATATATATATATATATATATATATATATATATATATATATATATATATATATATGTGAAAAATTTTAGTTTCACAGTATAAGCTTAAAGTCAAATTTAGAACAAATGAATTACTATATATGCACAAATGAAACCTAAAAGTTACAGAAATTGAAATGAACAGTATGGCAACACTGTCTCTTTACCCCCCTGACACTCACTGCAAGGTTAGCCTGTAATTTGTACCGGGTCCACACTTAGTAGGGTGTCCCGAAGGTTTAATTCAGGATGTTTTAATCATTCTGATTAAAGTGGTGTTCTATTCAGTCAGACAAACAAACACACTAAAACAGACAAAGAGACAAGCAAACAAATAGTGAGACACACAGACACGACGTCTGTCGTTTTGTTTGTGTGTCCGACTCTGTGTGCGCTTTTGTCTCTCTCTCACCGTGCCCGTGTTTTCCCGTCTCTGTGTCTGTCTTTTTGTGTTTGTGAGTGTGTGTCTATCTGTGTGTGTGTGTATGTGATTTTGTGTACGTGTTCCTGTGTATGAGTGTGTGTGTGTATGTGTATGTGTGTGTGTTTGTGTGTGTGTATATGTGTGTGTGTGTGTGCTTGTTTGTGTGCGTGTGCTTGTGTGTTTGTTTGTGTATGTTTGTGTCCCTGCTTTGATATTGCTACTTCCGGGGGAAAAGTCCAACAAGCCTGGTCGGAACATAAGAACGAGAAAAGAAACAAAACAAATTCCATTTTAGTATTGCTATTTTTGGAAAAAATTGAACAACTCTGGTCAGAATGTAAGAATTAGAAAAGAAACAATAGCAATTCCAGTTTGGTATTAATAATTTCTGGAAAAAAGTAAAAAAAAACCTCATTGAAACAAAGGAACGAGAAAAGAAGCAAAATAATTCGGCTTTAGCATTGCTAGTTTTGTAAAAAAGTCAAACAACCGCGCTTGAAATATAAAAATGAGAAAAACAGAGCAATTCCTCTTTGATATTGGTATTTTTTGGGAAAAAGTCATACGACCCTGGTTGACACAGAAGAATGAGGAAAAGAAACAAAAGCATTTCCGCTTTGGTGTTGCTGTTTTTGGAAAAAAGTCTCTCAACTTTGTTTGAGACATATGAAGGAGAAAAGGAACAAAGCAATTCCACTTCTAATTTTTATTGTGAAAGTATCTGAAGATGCTTTACGTATGATAGTGCACACAAGAGCAGAGCCATAGGCCAGTCACAGAGAAGCACAGTCTCAGAATGGCCTTGGAGGTCATCACGTTGGGGGTGGCTTACGAAAACACGAGCCAATAGATTTAAAGCAGGCTTTTTATCATGAAAATATTCTAAAAATGCCTCAGAAATGATAGTTAATACTAGAGGATTCCGTTTGCCAGCCATAATGTGCCACGGTGGTGTGAATTGCCATGGAAGGGCATCAAGTTGTGGGTAGCTTGAGAAAACACGTAACGATGGATCTAAAGCATGGGTTTTATCATGAAAATATCTCGAAGAAGCCTTAGGAATGATAGATTCTGCCTGAGGGTGCCAAGTACCAGCCATATTGTGCTACGGTGACGTGAACTGCCTTGGGGGCATCTCGTTTGGGGTGGCTTACGAAATCACGAACCAATGGATTTAACGGATGATTCCTATTATAAAAATATATGAGAACGACTTGGGAATGATAGTTCGAGCCAGAAGGTGTCATGTGTCATCCATAGTTTGCTGCGGTGGCGTGAATTACCATGTTGGCATCACGGTTGGGATGGCTTGTGAAAACAAAATCGACGGATTTAATGCATATTTTTATCATGAAAATCTCTGAGAATGCCTTAGGAATGATAAAATGTACCATAGTACGACTTAGGAATGATAGTTCGAGCCAGAGGGTGTCATGTGTCATCCATAGTTTGCTGCAGTGGCGTGAATTACCATGGTGGCATCACGGTTGGGATGGCTTGTGAAAACAAAATGGACAGATTTAATGCATATTTTTATCATGAAAATCTCTGAGAATGCCTTAGGAATGATAACATGTACCATAGAAATGTCACAGGGCAACCAATTTTTACAAACTCAGAAATGGTCATTCAAGAAATGTTATGAGTTTTATGTCCTTTTGAAAAAATAAGGAAATATAGAATTAAAGACCGAACATATTCCAATTGATCAAAAGTTCTGCTAAATGTAAGGAGCGATGTTAAAACTCATGAGTAGAAATAGGTGTCAGTCAAATGTAACCAATTTCCAATAATTGATTTTACACCTGTAGATACATTATTAACCTGAATAATAACCACGCAATCCATAGCTCACGGAAAATGATAATACGGAATCATATTGATTCAAGCAAAGATCTTCACGCTTTGTGCATTGTCTGGATGGCACTGAAAATTCTGGAAACAATGGTAGCATTCCCACAAAAAAGCATTTTCCAAGTGATACTATTAGGAGGGGTTTTTTGGTACAGGTGGTTAAGGCAGCATTCCATAGGGGAAATCTCCGGTCTTACATTCGAGTCCTAAGGCAGACAAAAATCTTTGATTCGTAATTACAAAGGTTCCCCGAGGGAAAAGTCTTGAAGAAAATGTCTTGAAGCAAAAGTCTTACAATAAAAAAAAAACTTGAAGAAAAAAGAAATCTCGAAGAAAAAACACCTGAAGAAAAAACGTCTAAAGGCAAGAAGACCGCTTGAAGAAAATGAAATCTCACCGAAAAAACATCTCCTAAAGTAAACGTAACACTTTCGTATGGACTGTCCTCAGTTACAATCGGGGGCTCCCAACTTACTAGCGAGCCCTATGCTCCAACAAATCACGCAAGATTACGTCATCTTCAGTAACGACCGGGGGTTCCTCACCTGCACTGAGCTTTAATATGTCACTGGAGATCACATCCTTCTGAGTTAAAAGCGGGGTTCCCCCTTGACTACTGGGTCCCTTGTTGAAATTGGTTACTAGGGGCCTGGTGAAATTGAATGCTTGGGCCCCGGTTGATTTGGATACTAGGATCGAGTTATAATTGACTGCTAGGGCACCAGTAAAGTTGCTTACTAGGAGCCCCACAGTGGAATTGCTTGCTAGGGCCCTCGTTGGAATTGGTTTCTAGTGTCGTGGTAAAATTGTATGTTAGTACCCCCGGTAGAAATGGATGCTAAGTATTCGTTGGAATTGACTTCTAGGCCCCCTGTTGGAATTGGTTGCTAGGGACCTCCCAGTTTGAATTGTTCGCTAGGGCTCCAGCTGGATTTGGTTATTAGGGCTTGGTGAAATTGGATGATAGGCGACCGGTGTCTTGAATGGTCCTCCTATCACGTAACAAACAGGTTTACTAATGTATTGTGCAAGACCCAAGTGTGCATAATAACGTTTTGTGGGGCTAGTAGCTCCAGATCTTGTAAAAAAAAACATTTGTATAAGTAAACAAATAATCCCCTATTATGTAGCAATCATGTGTACTATAGTATTACATAACATAAAGGTGCACTAGATAATTGCGTAAGACCCAGTTGCTGGTAACAACGTCTTGAGGGGCTATTAACTCCAATAGTATACACCCTGTGGCCGATTTTAAATAGATTGACCCCTCATTACTGGTATCCACGAATAGCCGTTCTATATGACAAGGAGAAAAAATTGAAGATATATGACATTTTACTAAGTAAGCACTTTATAAATAAAAAAGGAACAAAAATATATCCTCTTGGGAACTGGGAAATCTATTTTTAGATATCTCTTCTCTATTGTCTTAGTTGATAGGGTGAGTGACTTTAGGGAGAAAATTATATACACAGAAGAAAACTCTTTTGCTTTTAGCCAAATCATGGTATAAGCTAAATTTTGCCAGTATCTTATAACAGTTAGCATATCAAACAGTTCGTCGTAACGAGCTGTAACCAAGGAGCGACCTGGATCAATAGTAGTGAAGCTCTAAACAGCAGAGTATTCTTACAATGCATATATAAAAAGAATTCGAGTTTTATGCTGATTTCAAATATACAACTTCTATCAAGTTTAGTCTTACCTATCAAAGGTAACGCGCCTGAGAAAACTTGCCATAATTTGAAAAAAGGGAAAAGCACCCTTAAAAGTCATAGAACCTTAATGAAAATAATACCATCAGATTCAGTGTATCAGGAACTATGCCTCAGAGGTTTTTAGCGCCTGCCTGAAAAATGTAGATTTTTGTGTTTTTTTGCCAGAAAAAGATCACGGATATGTGTTAATATTTTTATTTATATTTTTTCCCCAAGGGTTATTGTATCGATCCAGTGGTCCCACAACACCTTGAGGGGACAATTTTGAAGAAAATTAACAGTTCCAGTGCCCTTTTAAGTGACCAAAAAAGTTGGACGGTAACTAGGCCCCCTCCCACGCCCATTTATTT
Source organism: Artemia franciscana (assembly GCF_032884065.1). Taxonomy (NCBI): domain Eukaryota; kingdom Metazoa; phylum Arthropoda; class Branchiopoda; order Anostraca; family Artemiidae; genus Artemia; species Artemia franciscana. The sequence continues at coordinate 14,876,091 of NC_088879.1, read as the reverse complement.
CAAAATCATCCTGTCAAAATTTTGAGATAGCCATCTTGTTCAGCATAGTTGAAATTGGTTGCTAAGGCCCGGCGTCTTGAAGGTTCCCCTTATTAAATAACAATCAGCTGTAATATAGTAGTGCGCAAGACCAATGTACGCATAGTAACGTCTTCAGGGGCTAGTAGCTTCACATTTCGGAGAAAACATTTGCTTAAGTAAACAAACGACCTCCTATTATGGAACAAACAGGTGTACTGTAGAATTACATAACATACAAGTTTACTATAGTATTGCGTAGGACACATGTGCCCGTAATTGCGTCTTGAGCAGCGAGTAACTCCTATAGTACACTCCCTATCGCTGCTTTTAAATAGATTGACCCCTCATTACTTTTATCCACGAATATCTGTTCTATATGACGAAGGAAAAAGGATGAAAATAAAAGATATATGACTCTTTACTAAGTAAACACTCTGTAAATAAAAAGAAAGAAAGAAAGAGAGAGAGAGAGAGAGAGAGAGAGAGAGAGAGAGAGAGAGAGAAAGATAGAGAGAGACACAGACAGACAGACAGATAAAGAGATGTAAAGAACAGTGAGATTTGAGGGAGAAGAAAAGGAACGCTTAAAATAGCACTTGGAAATGTTCCTTTCTTAATTAAGTGCCTGACCTATTTACATAGCAAGAGATGTTCACTTTCTAGTGAATAAAAGTATCCTCTTGGGAACTGGGAAGCCTATTTTTAGATATCTCTTCTTTGTTGTCGTAGAGGATATGGTGAGTGACTTTAGGGAGAAAATTAAGTACACAGAAGAAAACTACTTTCGTTTTAGGCCAAACCATGATATAAGCTAAATTTTGCCAGTATCTTATAACAGTTAGCATATCAAACAGTTCGTGGTAACTAACTGTGTATCTAAGGAGCGACCCGGCTCAATAGCAATGAACTATAAAAAGCGGAATTTTCACACCAATAGATATATCAAAAGAATTGGAGTTTTATGCGGATTTTAAATATAAAATTTCTATTAAGTTTAGTCGTTCCCATTAAAGTTTATGAGCCTGTGAAAATTTGCAATATTTTTGAAAAAAGGGGAAAACTCCTCCAAAAATTCATAGAATATTAATAAAAATAACACCGTCAGATTCAGCGTATCAGAAAACCATACTGCAAAGGTTTCAAGCGCCTATCAGATCACGGAAGCGTGTTTATTTTATTTATTTTTTTCCACGGGTGATCGTATTGACCCAGTGGTATTAGAATATCGTGACAGGGCTCTTTCGAATGAAAATTAAGTGTTCTAGTGCCCTTTTAAGTGACCAAAAAAGTCGGAAGATAACTAAGCCCCCTCCCACGTCTCTTTTTTCTTAAAATCGTCCCGTCAAAATTTTGAGATAGCCGTTTTGTTTCACATAGTTGAAAGGACGAATACATATCCCTTTGGGAACATCATGAGCCTTCAAAGCCCCTGGGGAAAGGGCCTTAAGTCTCAAATTTGCTCACTCTTTACCAGACACGTACGCAGGAATTTTTTTTCGGGGAGGGGGGCAAAACCTTCGAAACAGCACATATAAAGTAGCACTTTTTAATTTAGCAATGCAAAAAGCACGTATATCGGAATACAGACTAACTTTAATCTGTAGTATTGTAGCGGATGGGGGGAAGAAGACTGAAGCCTCAAAAGTACGTTTTAGGCTTAGGTTATGTTCATAGCGATTCAGAACCAGTGATTAATCTATTATATACCACTGAAAGGGAAATTTTAGGGTTAACAGTGCAATATGGGTGCTGTGGGGGTAGTTCTTCTATTGCAAAAACGTAGATTTTAATGGAAAATTTTAGTTTCCAAAATTGATCCATTAAAAGTTGTACTTTATCCTGAGAAGGGGGGGGATAAACGCCCTAATATCAAGAACAATTCTATTTTGCTGTGGAAAGCAAACTCTCCTTACAAAAAAAATAACAGTACAATTGCTAATTACTTCAAAGAGGGTAAAAAGTTGACAGAAAATGGGTTAGTAATTGGGCAGTGACTTGACCGGATAATTGCATGCTGTAAAATCCCCCCAAAAAGGCTTCACATATGTATCTATATTCTTAATAAATGTCCTACTTTTTGCCAGAAATTCCAAGAAACCATGGGGAAATTAAACATTTCAAAAATTTGGGGGGGGGACCGGGTCCGAAGGCCCCCCTGCGTACGTGCCAGCTCTTTACGTATGACATTTGTTACTAGGAAGCATGCATATATTTTTGGGGGGGGGAATTTTCTACTGGTGGGATTTTCCACGAAAATAATTTCCATGGATAGGGAAATTTCCAGGGGGTGCATTTTTCAGGGGAAATATTTCACTAGGGGAATTTGCCAGATTTCCGACACAAAACTCTTCTGTTTTACTTTTTCATTGCCGACTCGATTTACGCCAGTCCAGGATAAATTTTCACCAGGATCGAACTTTTCTAGATAATAAGTCCTTGGGATGGAGGGAATTTTTCGTAAAAGAGTAGCCAGATTTCCTGGCATTATATAAAAATGATCAGAAATTAAACAAAAAAACAAGCCTTTTCCTCACTCTTTACGCTAGAGTTTGAATTCCGTCCCAATTCTTTATTAACGACACATGGAACACCAAGTTCGTTTAATTACAAGAATAAGAAGATTTTACTAAATACAGAAAAATCTTGGCATAAAGAGTGAGGTGTTATGGAGAAGGAGCCTCCCTCACTTAGGTAATAGTTTCTGTTGGTTTTGAGTTTTAATATTACTTCTTACTTCAAGTTGAATAAAAACTTGTTTTTTTATTTAACCGACATTTAGGCTTAATAGGTACTCGCAAGAAAATTGACTAGGAATCAGCGTTCAAATGTTAGGAAAATTGGACCTAAAATCAATCATTTTACACCAGAAAAAAAGCTATGAAATCTGGAAAAATAATTATGTGTGATGTTCGAAGTGCTTTTCAGATTTATGACAGGGGAATAGGGTAAAAATTTTGCGTCTCAACAGCTAAAATGTCTGATTCTAATGGATTTTGTTTTGGCTGAACTTAAATTTGAAATAAAAAATATTTAACAAATACCTTACTGAGTTTGAAAGTTACCCACGACCTTCGAATTGGTCTATGCCTCTTCTATTAAATCGAAACTGATAACCAGATTTTTTTACCCTAAGCTGTAGAGCTATTGTCGAGTTTTTATTTTGCGTTTTTCAAAATTACTCTCATTTTGAAAAAAAAAACAAACAAAAAAACACTTAGTGAAATGAGTGAAGCTCGTTTGCAAGTTTTGAATATTTTTAATATGATTCACTTTATTTATGTTTTCTTGATATTTTCCTAGCCCCGAACAAATACTTACTGATGTGATTAGATCAAGAATACACAAAAAAAAATCAAGAAAATCAAACAGAAATGGCCACAATTAGATATTTTGCCTATAGTCTCCAATGAAGGGCATTGACTTTTAACTAAATCTATAAAATTTGTGACAAATATTTGTGATAAAGGAATGTAGGCTCTAATCTCATGAAAGAAAATTTTATTCCTGAAATTTTTCCTGAATATTCCTGAATTTTTTTAGTCCGGGAAAAGCTGGATGACTGCTTGCTGACAAATCGTAGTCAAAAGGTGTGAAGCAGATATACTGAAATATGCACTAATCTTTCTAAATAATAGATGGTAAACAACTGCAGATTAACGAAATAATAAGAAAAATAGAAAGACTTAACCTTAATTTTTAGCTTGACTTCTCTTTTTAAAATTATAAAAGGGGAATTATCGAAGGATTTTTTATATTTATACACATCAAAAGAACGTTCTTTTATGGTAATTCCAAATTTTTGTAACTCATTAAGCTTAAATTATTCGTCAAAAGTTAAGAGCTTGAGAATATTTATATTGAATTAAAAACACAGGAAGGGCAATGATCTTGAGTAAAATTCCATCGTTAAATTCAGCATACCAGAGAACCCTATTGCAGAGGTATAAATTATCTACAGACACGCGAAATTTTCATTGTACCCATAGTTCTAGAATATAGGAGAGAGCTTGCTGAAATGGATATTGAAAGTTTCAGGGCTTTTTGAAATAGAAACTTGAAACAGAGAGATTGTGAGAGATAAAAGAGATTGTGCAACAGTAAAGTGGTATTTTCTGCCATTTTGCCACGGAAAACGACAGTTTTACCCCAAAAAGGTAAAACTTCTAAGACAAATAATATATTTAAAACTGAGACAAAATTATATATAGAGCTTTCCAGCTTCGGGAGCCATGCCGACAGATTTTCCAACTTCCAGTAAACTTTAAGATAGATACATAAGCAACGAGACTGGGGAGGTTTCTCCTTAACTTCCCTTTACTCCTAAAACTATTTTTGAACTAGGGCTTTACAAAACCGGACCTAGAAAAAATTCTTGGGGGAATGTCCAATATGACAAGGCCACCAATAATTGACCGAATTGATAAGTTTATTTTAAAGAAGGGGAAAAACAAATGCCAGAACAATCTCGGGAGACGGTGGCTGGCCTCCGCCCCGGAGCCTTCTCTAGGCCTGTATATGCGTGCTACGGGGTAACAGGTCCTGTTATATTGTAAAATCTTTTATTGTAACATAAACGAGTATACACACGTGCCAACCGTCAAAGAAGAGGGAATGGTAGGGATTATCCCTATACAAAAAGAATCCGTTCGAAGAGCTGTTTTTGAAAACCGTGAAAGAGATGACCCTAAAGATAATTTTCGATAATCTCGAAGCAATGTCATACGTGGTAGCTAACCTTACATTTAAGAGAGCATTTTACCAATATATATTGTAGTAAAAAATTAGAGCTGAAGAGTTTTTCGTGTCTATAGAAACTGAAACTCGTAAAAAATAAGTTTGAGTACAATAAATACATTTACATAATCTACTGTTAACGCTGACTCTAGATCTGTAAAACTCATTAGTTTTAATATACATTAGTGAAAAATATGGCTGGAAGAAAATGTCTTGCACGTTTCTAAATAGTTCAAACAAAAGTTGGCTGGTAATCATTATAGTCAAACATCTGAAAGCTATTTTTATGTTTCTGCTATTTCCTTTGAATTTTGTGTTTTAACCTAGCACATACAGAATAACTGCAGTCGAAGCTTTTTTAGTCTAAATTTGTTTTTCATTCAAGATACCCCCTCATAATTCACTTGGAGAACCACTGTAGCGTAAAGCAACAACTAGTTGTAGCTAAGCTGATCAATGATACCATGGGAGATCTACTCTATGGCTCACAAAAATTAATTAGTATTGCATCACTTGCTCCGCAAGAATTAGTAAAGAAAATCCTCATTATGGTAAGACATCTTCTCTATATAGAACCAAAGCACCTGTCTGTATTTTCTTTTGATCTTTCTGCACCTTAAGAGAAATCTGTCTTTCCAGTACTATTTCAATAATATAAGTTAATTTCTAGGCTGCGGGCGAAGTGGTCAATTTATTATGATCCATGATTCCTGGAAATACAGAAAATAACCTGACGATTACGGGTAATACACCTGACGGGCATTGATCATAGTGGGAGTATGTTATGAAAAAGGCCTATAGCAATCACTCCGTCAATCGTATAGAAATTTCTAGAAGTAAAACTATTTTGTTCTGGGTAATATTCATGATAATTGCCATTTTACTGTTTTCTTTTCCCTCTAGCCAGAGCTTAAATATGTTATCTGACCATATTCTATGGCTATCTTTACAATTTTATTATGAAAAACATCGTTTTTCTGTAGCAAACTTTTAGTTTTGTTGAATTTGTGTCTCGGCCTTTACAAGGAAAAAAATTGTTAGAAATTAAAGAACAACCCAAAAGGAGTGTTTTGCTATAGCTTTGAGTCAAATTTGCAAGTCGAAAAGGTGGCATCATTCAGTTTTCCACAGAACTCTTTCTAAAAATTAAAGAGATTCGAAATATTTCATGGACTTCTTCTCCTTTTTTTTTACTTCTGCTTTGGTCTATTTTTCAAATTGTTGTTTGGGATTCCTAAGATTTTTTCACTGTGAACCACTATACAAAAGTCATGTAGTCTTTTACCTCTAGGTTGGGATTGATTATTTACTTTCCGGGTATTAAGTCCTGGAAGCTTTAAGATTTTCTTTTAACAAAGGCTAATTAAAAAAAGCTTTTCCTAAGATTTCGTGGTATTTGTAAAAGAAGTAGGCCTATTATAAGTTTTCTCGTGTTTAACTCAGCGGTTGATTGATAGGAGTTAGGTTACTTCCTTATTTAAAATTAAAGCCCCAATATTTAAAATTTTCAAAGAAGAAGACTTGCCCTTTGATACTATAATGTTTAGGGTTTTTTACGATAAACACCATACTGGAACAAATCAGGTACTATAATTGATTTTTTTTTTCACATTAGTGAAAATATTAAATTCAGTTAAAATAAAGGTAGTAATCACCACTAATAAGTGAAAATCCGAAAACTTACACATTTTTTTTCTTTTGAGATTAAAAACGTTAGTCCCTTTATTATATAGTAATTTTTATAGTCACCATGGTTACAGCGATAGCTGCAACCTTGTAAATATCGAACCGCAGTTTATAGTAATCAAAAGTTGAAAAGTGTGTTTTGAGAAAAATTGTCTAGTAAGAAAAAATTGTAATTTGTCGCTGATTCGCAAATTGTAGCTGATTATACACTAAAAGTTGTCGATACAATGGTCGCTGAAAGGCTATTGAAAGACTTGTAAATTAATCTCTGTTTTGTCAAGGATAGTCATAGAATTTTCTCCTAAGAAGCTCCTGTTTCATTTGAGTCGGTTTTGTGTTTTCAGTAAAGCGCTAGTTTTCATAATTCCATTGATGCTGGAATAAATTACGAGTCAGTTTCTTTAGGTTAATTTTTGTAGATATATTTTGCATAGTCAGTTAGGTAGTATTTTTTTTTCGTTTTGAGTTTGGATTTCGCTCTTTACTTCCGTAAGAAAAAAATTGGTTTTTCTAATTAACAGAAACATGTAAGAAGTTCTTATTTCGCTTACTCTCTCGAAAAAAACTTCCGAGGTTGATCCAAGTTTGAGTAAAAAAATTCTATGGATTAAGTTCAACCGTTTAGCAACATTATATAGCACAAACGTAAAATATCAAGGATACTTAAATTAAATACATGTGCATATAGGAAATAGGTTCTGAGATAATTCTGGCTATACATGGTCACGACATATAAAAAGAAATGACGAAAAAATTATGAGAAAAGCTCGAAATCAAAACCAGCGTGATTTTTCTTCAGTAAAAAAAAACAACAAAAAACTACAAAGTAGATATTTTGGCAAAGAATTTCCCCTAAGCCGTCCTCAATGACTGTTTTATCCCTCCACGTTTTTGAATACCCAGATTATTTAGTTCTTTTTGACCAGGCAGCCTTAATTTCCACAATAAATGGTTTACTTCAATCTTTTAAGGAAGATATTGGAATTAAAAAGTAAATACATAAAGATGTTTCTTTAAGCAAAGATGCTGGGAAAAATTTCTATAAAACTTATTTACGATGATTCAGCTCACAAAGATTCAGCTCACATTCCTTTCCATCTTAAAAGAAGATTAATTAGACGTCTTGATAGAAATCAAATAAGTAAGCAGGCTGCAGTAGTCACCAGGGGAAGAATTCTTGCCCAAGGATCTTTTTTTTTATTTCAGTAGCTTTTCTGCTTAGTTACCGTTTACTTCAAAAGGCTTAATTTTAGCTTTTTAATATGTTTCTCTTCCTTCCTTTTCTTGAGCACCGAGAGCGGCTTAGTGGAAGTTTTTGTTGAAATATTTGCCCTATTTTTTATTATTTCGTAATTATTTCTTTTTTCCGGGCTGGAGATCACCATTGTTTTGATTTTGTCGTTTTCTTATTGATCTTTTTTCGTTTTTTGTTGAAAATAAAAATATTGTAGCTTCTAATCACCCTGTTAGGCATTTTGTTTCTAATAAGAACTATTGGTCGAGATCTAAACTTTCATCCCAATAGAGCTTTTATCAAACAATTAGTGGTAACGAACTGTAATCAAGGAGTGACTTGCCCAATAGTGTCCCAAACTTTATGTTTAATATTACCTTTCAAAAGCTACGAGCCTGAAAAAATTCGCTTTATCTTGGAAAAAGGGAGAAAAATCCCCTGAAATTCAAAGAATCATATTGAAAATCACGCCATCGGATTCAGCGTATTAGAGAGCTCTACTGCAGAGGATTCCTAGGAATTCAGGCATAAGCTCAAGTTATACCAGCCATTATGTCTGGCATAACTTGAAAAAAAGATCAGAAATAAAATAAAAAACTCATTTTTTCGCATGATTGTATGCTTAGGGTTTTTTTAAGGCTGAATCGCCCGCAAAAAAAATTTCTGGGGAAAATTTACAGCGAGGATGGAACAGGGGCTAATTTTCCGGGGGAAAAGCGTTATACGCGGGATGAATTTTCCGCGGATGAATTTTTTGTGGAGGAATTTGGATAGAGAGGAGGGTGAAATTCCTAGCTGATTTTTTGTGAGAATTACTCCTGAAACAGCAGGGACGTTTAATTAGAATCATAAACTTTTTAAAAGTACTAATAAAAGCACTTTTACTAATAAAGGTACTAATACTTTCCGTTGAAATTTTTGTTTTGTTTTATTTAAGTACCTAACAGAGTTTGCCCAGACACAGTTGGAAATCAGCTTGGTTGTATTTCAACCTCAACTAACCAAATGGTTTAATGTTCCATACTTATTATTAAATTTCTTTATTCCAAAAACAGCAAAGTATCCAGTGTTTAGGCTATTTAACCTACCAAATCATTAAGATCTCTATTTGCAGCAATAAAAAAACCGTGGAAGTAGAAAATATATTGACATAAATTTTAACGGGATGAGATTATTCGTCCTGGAAAGTATTATTTAAAACTTCCTAAATAACACAGAAGATGAAAAAAAAAACTCAAAACAAATTTTTCTTATTTTTAATTAAAGGAACTAATGCACTTACTTAATTTGTAGAATCTGTGAGGCCTAGGGACGAAACTAATGTTATTAAAATAACAATTGTAGGGAATTTTAAAAGATGTTAAAGTACAAGACGCGTTTAATTTTTTGTTTTAGCCTTTTTGGTCATGCTATATTTGAGTAGTATGAAAGTCACGTTATCACAGTGGCTTTTACAAAGAGAAGATGTAGAACTAAAAAAAATAAAAACTGAAAAAATATAATTTACCAAAAAATATTATTGATAATAAACAAATAAGAAAAACAAAATTCAAGTTTCATTTGCCATTTATGTGCCAACCCCTTGCTATCTACGGTTCAAATGCTATAATTATTCTCTAAAACATTTTTTGCAGTAATCCAACATTTTTACAATGATTGAAATCATTTTTTATGATTTCTGTCATAAAGTGAACATGATCACTTTACGATTTCTAAATTTTACAAGCATAATTTTCCAAAACAGGCGACAGGCAAAACATATTTTTCTCCATTTTAGATTTTAAATGGATATCCGATATCTGAATATTTAAGGTAGCTTTATTTAAATATATTGTCCATTCCTCTGCTAATTCCCCCTAAAGGGAAAAGCGTTTATCTTAAAAGTTGAATGATTAAATACAGCAAGGCAGTCTGGACCAATTTTGCTCTTGGCTGAATTTGCATCTATTCACTTTTAAGGATATAAATCCAACCTTTCTTAAACTCTATTAGCACTTTAATTGAAGATTTGAGAGCTTACCACTTTAAAGCATTTTATTTTCAAATTTTGATTTAGCCAAAAAATTGTTTTCTTGCTGTCTTAAAATATGTCACATTTAAAATGGTAGGATATTTGACGTTTTGAAGCTAGTTTCTAATACCTCTTAAAAGTCATGTTTCTTATCTTTCCTCCTGTGGTAGAGAAACACTATCGTGATCGTTTCTTTGGCTTTGAGTGTGTTGTATTGTGTTTGTCATATCTTACAACCCAGTTAAGCTTAGTTCACTTCATTTTTGTGTATGACTAAAAGATGTATTTAGCTAAACTGCCAGTTTCCGCCCCAAGAAAGACACAAAAAGTGCTTGGGACAGGTAAACTATTATATAACTTTAAAAAAAGTGACCAAAGTCTCATCAATAAATAATAATAATAATAATGAGACGAAAGAATGATAAACAAACTAGCCATGAGCCTCGACCTAACAAATACTTTTTCAGCTCACCTTTAAACCACCAAGCTGAGCACCCTCTTAAAGCTGACCACTTTAAGCCCTGTAAATGTAATCAAGGTGCTGATCCTGATTCCACTTCAATGTGGGATGGTGAAATTATTAGCATTACACATTCCATAATGATGAGAAGACTTATATGCCACTAAAATAATCATATAAGAGCCTCAGAACTTAATTCCATCAATGATGGGCAAACATTCCAACATGGTATTCCCGTAGCTAACCTACATTAAACCCTTATAACTTGTTGAAACCAGCTGCAGTGTTACGCCCACCTTGAACATATCCACCAATAAGATGCACAGCTTTACTTTGGAGAATATGAACACATCAGAAATCACTTTTTTTAATACACACTAAAAATTACTCGCCCTAAGTATGTAGCCATACAAATCATATGAGTAAATCAAAGGCTTGTATAAACGGAATAATGCTATCAGAGGATAAACACGAAAACGTCGAGCCGCTCCAAGTGCACTAGCCACCTTTTTTGCTACAATACCATTGCGGCGTTTCCACGAAAGATTACAATCAATGTAAAACCCTAAATAACGAATTTCCTGAACTGGAACTGCAGACTTGTTAAAAATAGAATTCTACAATTAATATCAATGGGCTTGCTTTCTGTGGGATTTAAAATAAAATTAGTCTTAGCAACGTTAACTGAAAACAAACCCAAACTAGTAAAAATGTAGAAACTTTTTAAAACACTTTTAAATTTAATCGCAAAACTGTCCAAATAACGATTGGAAAAGGTAACGTCAGAGCCATTAGCGAATGAGGTTAAATAACAATCTGGAAGATAACATCTCATTTGTTTCTGCGTACACCAGTTAAAGAAGTGGACCAAGAGCCAAGCTCTTCGGCACACCAGAAGACGCCGGATAGGGTGAAGAAAAACCATCATCAATCATCAATTTAACAGACCTCCCGCAAAATAATTTCTAATCCCTTTCAAACTCACACCCTCGATATGTAAGTACCCCGAACTATGCAATCGAATTCTAAAATCTACCATGTCAAATGCTTGCCTAAAATAAACAAATATATTGTTAGTGGTATCTCACCTTTTCAAAACAATTATTTAAAAAAGGAACAAAATGAGTGGCAGCATGACTAGTTGAATGACTTTTCCGAAACCGAATTAGGTTTCACAGAGTAGGCTATGTTTCGTGAGATGGTCATATAGACGATGAATTATTGTTTCCAGTTTCCGGAATCTGGCCGGGCACCTCTTTTTGCAGAGTCGGCAATATTTGGCTTGCTTAGTGCTGCTGAAAAGGTGGCAAGTTGATAATTGGAAGGATACATGGTAATATATACATCATCACAGATTTCAAAGTTCTCAGATTCAGGCTATCTATCCCAGCGGAATTGGATTTTATACTTTTCTTTATTCTAACCACTTCATTGTTTGTGAGTTTCTGAAACTGGAACTCAACACTGTCTCGACGAGAATCTATGAATTCCTCACTAAGAGAAGTTTTTTCTGTCATACCTTACGCTTTGTTGAACAGACAAGCCAATTCAAAGACAGCACTGGCGAAAATCTCTCTCCAGTGCATTTTTATCACTCACAGAGCTTCCATTTACCTCAATAGGCCTACATGGCAACTGGCTTCTTTTTGATTTCCCATAAAACACTAATAACTTGCCATGTGGTTTTGGTACCTCCCTTATTATCAGGAAACCTTTATTAAAAGTAATTCTTCTTTGCTTACCTTCTCATATTGTTCACCTTATTTCTCAATCCCTTCAAATATGCAAATCCGCGCCATCCTGACTATTAAGAGATTGCTCATATAACAAATTTCTATTATTTATCATATCAACTATTTCTTCCGAAATCTACGGCTTACGGGGATCGTCCTTCTTTTGCTTAACCAGTTGAAAGGGACATGTCTTCTCATAAATCGTTTGAAAAATGGACATGAACGGATCGTAGGCTAGAAGAGAATCATCGGATATCTCCAGGACAAAATAGATTCTAATAATATTTTTTCCCAAAATACCGATAAAGCTTTTCATTACTTTATTTACAGGGAAAAAAACTACCACAAGACCAAGACATGGAGACAGGGGAGGTTAGCGATGAAGATGAAGGAGGTGCTGAAAAGAATTTATTAAAGAGGAATGCTAGCAATCATGGAAGAAGAAAGATTAAACTATGCAAAGAGCTTTCAGATTTAGTCACCATTTCAAGAACGTCCTGTGATGATATTATCAATTCTCGAGAAAAACGTAGGTATTAATTCAACAAAATTTTCAATGTGTGTGCATTGCCTCCTAATCCTTATATCTCCCGTAAACTTCTCTCGGTGCAAAATTCCACCCAATGGAAAATTGTCATCCACAAAATTCGCCCTGCGGAAATACCCCCCCCCCCACACACAGAATGTTCTCCTCATATATAAGATTGAGCAACCAAAGTAAAGTTATTACAATTAAGAAGAATGAAGGAAGGAGTAGGATTTTACATCAGCTATTATGAAGAAGGGGCGATGGGTCGTTTTTGGGAGAGGTGGAGGGGGGCTTCAGAGCCCTTGAAAAGCTTAATTTAACTGAAATAATTTACTTCATTGGGTGATGCCTAACTGCACATTAGCTATTATGAAGGAGACACAATGAATCAATTTGTGGGAGGGGGGAAAGATGCCTCATAGAGCTCATATTGATGTTCAAATATCCTAACTTTCTCTAAGTCGTTAGATCTTAATTAAAATACCATCCAATTCAGCGTATCCAAAAACAAATCTGTTGAGGTTTCAAGCTTCTATCTGTAAAAATGTAGAATTCTGTTTTTTGTTGCCAGAATAAAGACCATGGATGCCTGTATATTTGTTTTTTCCCTCAGGGGTGATCGTACGGACCCAATGGTCCTTGAATGTCGGGAGCGGTCTCATTCGAGTGGAAATCATAAGCCCTGGTGCTCTTTTTAAGTAATTAATTGCTCTAAACTTTAAGGCAATTGGTTTACAAAACCTAAAGAAGGTTACGGCTAATATTTCAAATCATAATTTCTAAACAGGTGAATGTATGCAAAATTATAAGGAACTTTATCTTCAGGAAAGGGTGTCTTTTGGTCTAATTTGCTTTGGTTAATCCTTCATATGTTTTTGCTTCATCTGTTCTTACTCCGCTTTATCTGTATTTACCTCATGCTTTGCCTTATGTTTTTTGCTTCATCTTTTTTGCTTCATCTCTTTCTCTTTCACCTGATTTTGCTTTGCTTCATCCGTTTTTCCTTTGCTTCATCTGCTTTTTCTTCAAAATTTTTTTATTCCTCTTTGTTCCGAGGTATAAAGCCTATCATGAAGGTCATTTCACATCTTAGGGATGATCTGTAGAACAGCTCCTGTGGCTGGTCCAGGACAATCCAGGGCCTAATAGTTCATCTTTTTCTTTAGTATGTTAATTTTCTGTGTGTGGTTTATCTTGATTAAGACAAAAGTTTCTATTGACCCAAATTAAGACAAAAAACCTAGCACTTCTAATTAATATTTCCTCGTTTCTTAATAATTTTCTGTTTTCTTTTTTTCTTTTTTATCGAACGTCATGTATATTCAGCGTGGTCTTAGGAAGTGAATGTTTGAAATACATATACAAAACCCATCTTTTTTTTTAAATCATATATCAGACACAGGAAACGTTCCTCGGTTATTTCTTAGTTGGAATGTAGTAAAAAACAAACCAAGAAGACCCAGGCAGCGGAATCACTCAAATGGCCAATCACTCGTAATCACCTTCAAGTCTAATGGACATTGTTGGTCATAAATTTTCTAATCATTTTTTTGATCTCTAATTGCCTTTAAGTGGCCTAGAGAATTGATAGATTATCTGAATTACCCCTGCTGCATGTGTATCTGGCTTATTCCTACCCTACGGTAATAGACTACCATGAAAAGTAAAAATAGTCATTTTTCATAAAATTCAGAAAAAATGAAAGGCCAGCTTTGCCTCTCAAAGAGACTTCATCAGGGTAGGATATGACATCGCCGGAGTGTTAAAAGATTTCCTATTTTACTTGATCGTAAAATCATTCAACGATCACCACTTAGTAAATTTGTCTCTTGGCTTTACTCCACTTAGGCCGTTAAGTGTTTGATCACTTTAACCAAATTTTTCATTTGGCTATAATTCTCCAATTTGATCACTTTTCGCATCTAATTCCAGAATAGAAATGTTTAAAAAAAAAGGTGCGTCATGTCATATTGTGTATGAAGATGCAGTCTTTTGTAAAAATTTTCATCATATTTATGTTTTGTCAATTGGTAAAGGCGCTACATATTGCAACTTCCATTAAAATGAGATCTTAAACCGCTCTCTACGTTGTTCCAGCTCTCCACTTGTGGTGCCGAAAAAAAAAAGAAAAATGGTGGGAAAAAAAAAAACGGAGGAAAAATTGACGACACACGGGTGCTACCAATACAAAAAGTGATTTTCCTTTCCTGGTAAAAATGGGGCGTCACATGTATCTCTTTTGGGGTTTTCAGCAAGGGCAACTCTGATGGCATAATTTTTGTTTTGATCCAAGGCCCTTTTCTAGGGGTTTTAGGTTAGTTTTTAAAATTCCCATAAATCGGTTTTCAAAAGTAACGTTTTTCTGTTAAGACTAATCGAAATAATAGTTACCTTTACTGAATCAACTATAGTTTGGTAATTTCTTATCACCAGTCAGTTTTTTTTTGAAAACACGTTTGAAAAATTTTGGTTACAATGTGCTGTTGTTCTTTCTTTACTAAGTTGCAGTTGTCGTTGTAATCGTGATTGTCTTATACCAAGTATTTAAATTCTTAATAATAGATATTCTAAAAAAGGCTATCAAAGAATTATGTTCAAATATTTTTATTTCAACCGCTATCAACAAAGATTACAAGTTCAGCTCCCAAGAAGGACACGACACTGTTCTGTATAGGAATATCCTGCCTATTTCCCTATCTCAACTCTTTATCATACACATAGTCATATACATTAATCCATAGTCACCTAATATACTAGCCTTTTGCCATAGCTAAATGAGTGACTATTTGAAATTTCCAATAAGAAAACTTTAGTTAACAAGACTCGCTTTTCAAGCGAACAAAACGGACGAGTAAGAGTGAAATTATGTAACATAAATAATAGTTACCTTCAGTTATCCTATTCTACCAAAGCGTGAAGGATGGACTTCTCTAGTCTCGGCCAAACATGACTTATAAATGGTAAAAATAAATTTCCTATTTACGAAAATTTCCTGAAAACTAAGTTAACTCCAAGGCTAGCTTCTTTTTTTCTTTAAATAGTACCCACTTTTCTTTAAATAGTACTCATCAGGGTAGGATATGACATCGCCGGAGTATTAAAAGATATCCTATTTTACTTGATTGTAAAATCATCCAACGATCACCACTTGGTAAATAAATATGCCGCAGTTTGGGGTCAGGTCAGGGGTTGGTCTCAGTAATGGGATAAAAACATTATGGGACAACAAAAAGGATAGCAAAATATATTAACCCTAGAAGGTAAGCATTCGTAGATATTACGACACCAAAACATGTTTTTGCAGTTACGATGGAAATGGATATATTGCGCGAACTGGCCTCCCGTATATGCTAATGTTATGATTAGCCAGTTCTTGTGCCGTGACCAAGTTTTATTATCTGAACTGGTTGGGGAGAAAATGAAGGGTGAGTAGTGAAAATCATCAAAGCTTACTATCTGCGTAACTTTTTCAGCTGTTCAGTAAACCCGTTCACCTGTTTTTTTTTTTTTTTAAATTAAAACTGTGTAATCACTAAGCTTCTTCAAGGTATGAGATCAGATCAGTTTTATAATTTTCTTTACAAGCTTCGTAGTAAATTTCGTCAGGTATGGCATATAAAAATGCTGAACTTGGCTATTTTCTGATTTAACCTGTTTGTACCCCTATCTGGGGAACAAATAGAAATGTCACGCTTGACAACAGGTTAGCATCAATTCCATTTGTAGCAGAACAACTGAAAACCATATTGACTGACGACAGTTGGGACTGCGCGAAAAAAATAAGAGCGATATTCCGGAAGAGCTGCTTGTGAGCCAAGGGAGAACTATAGGAACCTCACTGTTCTGTTTCGATCAGTAGCTAACTCTAGCGTTATATCTTGCTAAGCCATCAAAAATGGCTCTGCTTCTGTCAATTTCCCATGTGGGTACCACTATAACGTATCAAATCCAGTAGAGTGAGAAAATTAAATCTATATATATAAAAATAAGATGTTTGTTTATGTGTTGACTGACGTCATGTTTGTGTGTCGACTGACATCATTATAAGAATTGAGCATTATGCCGTCATGACGTTGCTTGTCGACTCAAGTCATGTTTGTCGACTCACGAAATTATATACCGGGACATCGGGACACAAATGACGACCGGGACACAGGGAATAAAAATGACAACCTGGACACTCAAAGAGAAATTACAGACAGGGACACCGGGACACAAATAACTACCGGGAGACAGGGAATATAAATGAAGACCGGGACACAGGGACACAACTACAATGGGAACGCTGGAGGCACAGGGGGGATATATAAATGAAGACGGGGACACCGAATGTTCGATTAGCAATCACCATCAATAAAGCTCAAGGGCAATCATTACAATAATGAGGTATAGATCTGAATGCGGATTGTTTTTCCCATGGACAACCGGGACACAAATGACGACCGGGAAACAGGGAATATAAATGACGACCGGGACACTCAAAGAGAAATTACAGACCGGGACACCGGGACACAAATGACGACCGGGACACAGGGAATATAAATGACGACCGGGAAATAGGGAGAAAACTACAACGGGGACACTGGGGGGCACAGGGGATATATAAGTGACGACGGGGACACAGGGAATGTTCGATTAGCAATCACCATCAACAAAGCTCAAGAGCAATCATTAGAATAATGAGGTATAGATCTGAATACGGATTGTTTTTCCCATGGACAATTATATGTTGCATGTTCAAGAGTTGGTAAACCTGACAATCTATTTATATGCACAGACAATGGGACAGCGAAGAATGTTGTATATTCGCAAGTTTTACGCAGTTAAAAACATATATATATATATATATATATATATATATATATATATATATATATATATATATATATATATATATTTTCATTGGTGGGACACGGGGACACAACTAAAATGGCACGTAAATAATATGGCGCGTAACGACTTACGCGCGCGGGGGGCTTGGGGGGCGCGAAGTGCCCCCACCAACCAGGTTTTGGGGTGGCGCGAAGCACCACCCCAACAGCTAGTCTATATATATAAATAAGTTGTTTGTGTGTTGTGTGTTGACTGACATCATACATGTTTGTCGACTGACGTCATTATAAAAATTGAGCATTATGCCGTCATGAAGTTGTTTGTCGACTCACGTCATGTTTGTCGACTGACAAAATTACAGACCGGGACACCGGGACACAAATGACGACCGGGACACAGGGAATATAAATGAAGACCGGGACACTCAAAGAGAAATTACAGACTGGGACACCGGGACACAAATAACGACCGGGACACAGGGAATATAAATGACGACCGGGACACTCAAAGAGAAATTACAGACTGGGACACCGGGACACAAATAACGACCGGGACACAGGGAATATAAATGATGACTGGGACACAGGGACACAGCTACAACGGGGACGCCGGGGGCACAGGGGGGATATATAAATGGCGACCGGGACACGGGGTATGTTCGATTAGCAATCACCATCAACAAAGCTCGAGGGCAATCATTAGAATAATGAGGTATATATCTGAATACGGATTGTTTTTCCCATGGACAACCGGGACACAAATGACGACCGGGACACAGGGAATATAAATGACGACCGGGACACTCAAAGAGAAATTACAGACCCGGACACCGGGACACAAATGACGACTGGGACACCGGGACACGGGGAATATAAATGACGACTGGGACACTCAAAGAGAAATTACAGACTGGGACACAGGGACACAAATGTCGACCGGGGCACAGGGAATATAAATGACGACCGGGATACAGGGACACAATTACAACGGGAACGCTGGGGGCACAGGGTGATATATAAATGACGACGGGGACACCGAATGTTCGATTAGCAACCACCATCAACAAAGCTAAAGGGCAATCATTAGAATAATGAGGTATAGATCTGAATACGGATTGTTTTTCCCATGGACAATTATATGATGCATGTTCAAGAATCAGTAAACCTGACAATCTATTTAAAGTCACACACAATGGGACAGCGAAGAATGTTATATATTCCCAAGTTTTACGTAGTTAAAAAGATATATATATATATATATATATATATATATATATATATATATATATATATATATATATATATATATATATATATATATATATATATATATATATATATATATATATATATATATATATATATATATATATATATATATATATATGGTGGGGGTTGCGGAGCACCCCCACCAACTAGGTGTTGGGGTGGCACGAAGCGCCACAAAACAGCTGATTTTTTAATAAAAATACCGAAGAAGGCATTTCTTCTCCCTACTGGCGCTTCTTTTTCCTTCCATAGTAAAGAGCTGAAAAAATTCTCAATCCTTTAGTTTTTTTATTTTATTTCTGGCAACAAGAATTTTCCTTTTGCTTTTAATGTATTGAAGGTATAATATAGCATACGTAAGAAACTTTATTAATTGTACAACTAGGAAAGGGAAATAGTTTTTAATAAAGGGAATAACGGAATACGTGCTATTGTTGATTCCTGATAACTTTTGATTTGTAATTTCAGAGCCCATGTGGATGGCCAACTCATTAAGCGAAGCTCAGGCAAATCGTCTAATAAACAATAATCCCGAAGAGCTCACTGCACACTCAAAAACATTCCTTACGCGAGTTTTCCCCAATGGAAGTCGCGTTGACTCGTCAAATTTCAATCCACAAGACTTCTGGAACTGTGGAATCCAAATGGGTAATCTTTTTGTTTTATTTTCAAATCTTCTAGTGGACTAAAGGTTAAATTTTGAAGGTCTGAGCTTTTAGGTGAGAGAGATACAGGCGTGGAGCAAAACAGTAGCCTACTTGAAGTATTGTATTGAAGATATAAAAAAATGAGTTCTCATTGGCTCTTCATAACTAACTCGGGGAATTTTCTCTAGTGTCACATATTCATTGCAAGCACTTATGTAAGAATTGATATGGGGAGGAGGTTATTATACATTATCTTAAAGTAAACTAAGAATAAAGGTTAATTATTATCCAAATATTTGAAACTATAGGAACAAGCATTGATGTATCAGTGCTGGGGAGTCTACCCCCCCCCCTTCGTTTAAAAAGTATCGGAATTTTATATGATCCTTGTAATTTTTAAGATTTTATAGTAAATTTCCTTTTTTTTATTTTAATAATTTTCCCCTCCCCCTCCCCCAAATAAATTGATGAACAAACACCCTGTGTAATCTACTATTTTAAACTTTCAGAATATGATGAATAAAAGTTTACCAATGTATGTAAAGTAATTATTAGACAGCACTAACAATGTATAAGTGTCCTTACCTCCCAAAGAAAGGCTCACCGTCGGGGACAGCTGCACACCCTCCTTGCATGAGGAGAAGTGCAGCCTAGGAATTTTACCATACTTTCCCTATATGTTGCTCAAAATATAAAGATTTATGCTTCTTGGAAGATCGTACTTCACGAAAAAATTACTGGATTCACGCTTCTGGGCGTTTAATTGGCAAACTTTTGTTTTAGTACAGAATAGAATTGCGTTCCAGTGTAGTATATGTGGCAGTGTACACATTCATTATTTTTTATTTTAGTGCAGAATAACGTATACTCACCACTCTTTACTATTCTAATAAAAGACAGGTGTGTTGACTAGTCAGAAACTTTCAAGATGTAGGGTACAAAAAGTAGCAGTGTTCTTTTTGATATTTTTTTTAAGATTAATAATAATTGAGTTTTTATTAAATTAATATTATTTAGCCCTGAACTGTATCTTCTTTAATTCTTAAGAATCTCGTTCCAACTACTTCTAAGAAAGCCTTAGTTCCAATGGTGTCAATAAAAGTGGAAGTAAATTCACTTGAAACACTATGAAAGGGACAATCCATTAAAAATAAAATGGCTTACTGGTTACTAAACCAGTCATTTGAAACCCTATAAGTTTTGCTTCCCCCTCCTACAGAAGCATATTGCATAGAATTTCCCCTGACCTTAAAATTGATCAAAATAATATTTTCAGTAATTCTTGTGAACACTATTTCATCGATTAATAAATTCAACATAACGTCTTACCTTAAATAGTACAAAATTGTAGTTGCCTGTGAATATCGTACATGTAAAAAATATACAACGCACAATTTTGAATTTAATGAGAGAATATAGCTTCTCCGGGAATTTTCAAACGTTCCTTCCTCCCATTGAAAGCTTCTACAAACTTGCTGTCCTTTGACGTAATTTCTAGGGGGCCTATGTTATTATCTCCCTAGGCACCCTATCTTTCAGATAACCATGTTGGCCAGACACACGAAAGGAACTCTGAAATAAGGATAGAAAAAAGGATGTAAGAGTATCGCTAGTTTTAAGTACATTCTTTCATTCTAGAGTTGTTTTTTTTTGGTGACTCCTGGATAACCGTGAAATCTGAAAACGAGATTTCCAGAATATGGGATCTATCTTTTCCTAATCTCTATGAATTCTGCTTTACCATGTTTAAACCATGCTTGCCACTTACATAAACATTTTGTGTGTACAAAGATTTTGTTGACCTGAGTGAGACTTGCGAATTCAAACTAGGCTCAAACAAAATCTGTTTATATATTCCAGTTCGGAAACAATGTTGTTGTTTGTGGTCCTTAACTTTTAGCTATGCAAGGATCTTGTTATTGAATTTATTTTTAGGTTTAAACTCTTTCGAAGTCATCAAAGAACTTCGTTCACGCTGCTTTCAAAAGAGTCTTGTTTTCAAAATCAATTTAGTAGTCGTGTTAAAAGTTGAATAAATATTTACTTGAACGAATGTTTTGATGTCTGACAACTTCTTTTTGACAAAACCCCCTTTTTGTTTCCATCATGTATAAATATTTTCAACCGCGTTTACGGAACTCCTGTCTTGCTTAAAATTTGAAGGTGTTACTATGATAGAATTTGCGAAGGATATTCACAATGCTAGTCAGTAAGACCTTGAACTTCAGAAATATAAAACCTCGAAATGCACCCGAAAAGTGGCCATGCCTATTATTTCCAAGGACATCGAGCTGTTATTCAAAGAGGTGAATTTATTATTCGATTTGAAAATTGATGTAGGAGGCTTTCTCGACAAGCATGTATTTAAGGCTTTATTTCAGAGTGCTGGAACCAAACGAGAAATATAAATGGAAGGAATTGAGGATGCAAGATGGTATCAGTGGGAATAAAAATACATGTCAAGTTCTAGACCAATCCTCCACTATCTTCCCAATTATGACCAATTATGACTATGCGTTGGTTTGGTGAGGCAAGAACTGTCACGCTGCAAATTATTTATTTAAATTTAAATAGCTAGTGATAAGTTTGGCCTAAGTTCCACAATGATGTAAGTCTGGATTGGAAGTGCTATAGAGATTTCTATATAACTATAATACAATATATAATATACTCGATTTTTAGCACTTTTATACCCTAGATAACTTGAGAACATCCTCGAATGACCATTAATACTTGTATATGCTTTTGAAGTGCTACATTTTAGTTACCATAATAATTACACTAAAATTATATATTCACGTTCCAAAATATTATATATTATATTGCTGAATGTTTTCTGGCAATAGATTTTCCTTGTCTTCTACCATCACTTTATATCTACAAGACGAATTTTATTTGTCCATCTAAGGGATAAACAAATACTATCAGCTTAAATGTTTATGAATCATTTCGACATTCTCCCAAGGAAATTGATAGATTTAAAGCAAAAATTTTTTTTTTTAGAAAGCCCTGGAAACAATAACTTTTCTCAGTTTCAATTAAAGAAATTACATGTTTTTGATAAAGACCCTTTCGAGGAGAAGAAGCATTTACTAGAATTAGCGTTTGTATGCTAAAAATTTCAGATATTCATTATACTAGTGAATTTCACGCCCAGGTACGTACCCAATGAAAGCTTGGAGCCTAGCATTATCCTGAAGTCTTACAATTTTTCTATAGTTTCTTTTTTATTACCACTTGTTAGACTAATAGTTTGCTGTGTTAACAAAATGTGGCTAAAATTTCTTCAAATTTGCCCCTCTCCTCAAAATCTTGAACCGTACTTATTCATAACGTTTTGGAAAAAAAAATGAGCCAGTTCGATTTCTCAATAATTTTTTTTTTGAAAGTATGAATACTGAACTTGAAAGGTTACAAAGACATTGTGACATGGTACATGAATTGATATTTTCCTACACTAAATATTTTCCATGATATTTTTCATCACATAGGTCATTGTTTACGAAAATAACCACAAAATAAAATCACGAAAAAAGATGTAAAAGCGTTGATTTCAGTAGAGCTGATATCATACTGTCATATGATTTGTTCCATGTTTATCTTTTTCTTGTCTCCCATTGTTGAGAAGATCTTCACAATTACTGTTTAAAAATTGGCTACATTTAAATTTAATTTATCACATTTTCGCCAGATCTTGTTAATGATGAATAACGAAGCTACCTTGCTAAAACTATTAACAACTCATTATACCAGCCTGTCAATTGAGGCCATGACAACCGCGCACACCTCTCTCCCAAACCAATCTGCCCAAAGCTTTATTTTGTACTCTCACACATGACGTTTCAATTACCTTTTATTTTTGTCATGGGATCCTCCTACGCCGATCGGGGATGACATATTTTTCCCTTGTCCTTGTGTGGATGGCATAAAAACATGAAATTTGGCAATATATAATTCTTCATCTGTTAAAATGGACCTTGCCTACTTCCTTTCTTTTGTGATAGCCCTCGAAAAGGAGATAGAGTCACGTTTTTTTACTTCAATGTAACATATACGATCAGCCTAAAGAGTGCCTAGAATCCTTGGAAAATCCTTCTCTTCAGGAACTCCTCTGAAACTATAAGTTTCAGAAAGTGTTTCAGAAAGTTTCAGAAAGTTTCGGAACTCCTCTGAAAGTGTTGATTTCAGTAGAGCTAATATCAGACTGTCTCTGAAACTTCAGAGCCATCAGAGATATCAGAGATATCAGACTGTATCCTCTGAAACTTCAGGGGAAACCATCATCCTAAGACTTTTGAAGTATGTAATTTTCAGAGCCATCATGATCAACTATAAGAGAGCACTCTGTGTTTTGGCTTTTCTACTTTTTATAGCTTTGCTGCAGCCTCTTCCTTACCAATAAGTTTACCTAGGAAGAAGGCATTTAATTCATTTGAAGAAGGCATTTGAAGGCGTTTACTTCATTGATTGTCTTCTTACCTATTATCACCTCTTCATCCTTATTAAAGTCCTAGCTTAAGCAGCTTAGAAGTATCCTTAACTTCAACTTTCAAACCTGTTTTAAATACCCTGAGTTTTTATAACATCCAAAAGTACCGTCATAACGCTAACGTTTTTTATTCTAAGATACCCAAAATCATCTACATAGTCTAAGTCTGGGTAGAACTTACCTTCTCAATTGACGCTATGTTCTCCCTAAGCCTCTTGTGTGTTCCTTTGTACAAAGTACATGAAAATAATTTATATAAAACATAATAAGTTGCAACTCTGCTTAGCTGCTTATTGGATGAGTTCTATTCCAAGAAATTCCAGTCCCATCAATGGCTCCGGGTGCAAACATTCTGATACGAATTAGCCGTGAGTCAAACCATCTGGATGTTATTGCCCACGAGGAAAGTCATCTTAGAGCCATCATGTAAGCATTAGCGCTAAAAATTTGTATTGTAGCTGTCGAAAAACAATTGCAATTGTAGTAATACTGCTTACTTTTATCTGAGTTGCGACACGAGCTAAATGGCAGCTTTCACTGGTGCAAAGACGGAGCGAACAGCAGAATTCCATTGGAATTGGCAATTGGTAATTGGAGCGATTATTCTTTCTAGCCTTCGTCCTATTGGTGAAAACTTTCAATTTGCTCGATGTCTCTTTCGACAATTTACTATTCTCCGCTTAATTTGTCCACCTTTGCGTACTTGCGGTTTGGCAAGAGCTTACAAAGGAGTACCTTTTGCCGAGGTTTTGTCAATTCTTCATTATACGTAGCTGAACAATGGCGGTGGATTATATTCCTCATGTCATTTTTTACCCACTGCGCATAAAAATGAAGCAGAATACAAAAATAAAATAAAATGTACAAAGAGTCATCTATAACAGGGCTTCTTAAACTTTTTTATATAGCGACCCCCTTCAAGCTTAGGATCATTAATTTTCTCTATAATACCAGTTTATTGGTAAGCTTCAGACTGTTAGCAAATACACGCAGGCGCTACTTGGTTGAAAAAGCTCGTCTTTATGCATCATTTGTAGTTCTAAAACTGAGGAGGAAATCTCTTCAATTTTGCTAAAAATAGTTGTGACTAACCAAATCCTCTTTGAAGTGTCATAATATTGCTTAATCAAACAGTATCTACAGTAAATCAGGAGCTAGGTCATAAAACTAAGAGAAAAGGATACTAAAGGGAGCAGCAACGATAACATTCGGTGCTTGGGAAACTGCAGAGAGCCGATTAAATGTTTTACAGAGGGATTGGCTAAGATTACTTATTGGTCCTTGTTTGAGCAACTGTCGTGAGACTAACACATACGCGAAAATAAGTAGTAGAGGCAATTTATTGAGTAGTTGGAAGCAAATATTCTGACAGTAAAAAAAACAAATGAAGACCAAGTAAACCAAAATGAAGCCTCAATGTTCCGTTTTCCACATACTGTATCCTAAAAATGTGTACCTAAAAGCAATAGGAAAAAGTGCTATTGATACTTTAAATCCGAGTTTTTCGTATGCTAGTAAAAACTCCTACTGTTTGAAGAAACAGGGCATGGATGCTACTGAGAAGTGAGTTACTATATTAAAATAAAACCGAGATATATTGGTCTATATTTATTTCTGCAGTTCCTGACTCCCTTCCACGGCACAGTGCAGTGTAGAAATTTTGTTTCTACAATTAATTTTATATTTATCCCGTAAAAATTTTCCAAGTTACAAAAGGATTGTAAATTTAGGTCTATCTTTTTCTATTCTCGCCATAAAATAAACTTAAACAATAGAATCGTAAATTATCAAAAAAGATGAGAAATAATATTTGAAAGTATATGTAAGCAGGTTTTGAAAGTTGAATACATCTAACAGTTCAAAATTACTTCTTAAGTAAAGAAATTGGCCAATTTAGTCTTCATGCTTTTTTTTAAATTTTTTGAATCTTGGAGTTAGATGATTTGTATTTTTTCTAACAGTCTTTCTTCTTTGAGAAAAATTCACTGAAAAATTTTAAGTAGAGCTGAGAAACTTGTGTTGTGCTGATTCTTGGAAAAAGATTTGTTAATAAAAATGGTTTCAAACAATTTTATCATGACGATGGAAGCCCGTCTTAGGACCTGATTGATTTCCGTTATGTTTGCTGAAATAAAAAGAAACTATATTTTTCTATATTTCCCGTTTTAAAATTGGTTTTAGTGGCTCTTCATTTTCAAACACCGGGAACAAACATGGACCTTTATGACGGCAGGTTTAGACAAAATGGTGGCTGTGGATACGTCTTAAAGCCTTCGGTAATGCGGGACAATATACCAATATTTCCGGCTGTCAATAAGGATATTGTACCTGGTGTGTCTCCTCAAGTACTCAGATTAAAGGTAGGCTAAGGTTTAATCTCTTTTTTAAGATACTATGTCTTTTAATAATCTATATATTTTTTTAATTGGTACCTCTAATTTCTTAAATTTATCATTCCTTAATCTCTTGTTTAGGATATTATCTAGCAAACTTAAATTTCAGTTACTTTAAATTAATAAGTTTCTTTTTTAATGGGAGTGTGAGTTAAATTTGGCTGGGTGATTTGAAAGTCATTTTGGAAACCCATATACTTGGATATTCCTTTGAAACTCATATCAACTATGAAAGAAGTCTTTCTCTTACTCTGCAACAGTCACAATTGCTGCTACACCCTCCAGTCCACAGCAGCTCTTGTCAAACAGTTCGTGGTAACGAACAGTAGTAAGGAGCGTTCCCGCTCAATAGTAACTGAAACTCTAAAAAACGGAATTTTAATGCCAATAGTTACATCAAAAGAATCGCATTTTAATGCTGATTTTAAATATGACTTTTAATATTATAATAAATATGAAAAAAATTTAAATTGAAAGTAAGGAGCAGCATTACGCTTAAAACGAACAGAAATTATTACGTATATAAGGTTCACCTTCTCTTAATACCTCGCTCTTTGCGCTAAAGTAGCTTTTATTAATTTTGACTATTTATTCTATGGCCTTTGTGATTACGGGGTCATTCTTAAGAAATGGGAACAAAATTTAAGTTTTTGTGTAAAAAGCGAGGTATTGAGGAGGGGGCACACCCCCTCATATACGTAATAAAAACATACGAATATAGAAGTTCGTTACGTAAGAATTCGTAAGTTATGTGTATTTTTTACTAATAAAAACGCTCGTGCAAAATTAGTTCTAGTTCTAGTTGCCTTTTTAAGTAACCAAAAAATTGCAGGGCAACTGGGCCTCCTCCCCCGTTCCTTTTTTCTCAAAATCTTCCAATCAATACTATGAGAAAGCTATTTAGCCCAAAAAATATGCAAATTTTGTTTTAATTATTCATGTGCGGAGAGTCAAAAGAAAACATGTATTAATTCAAAAATGTTCAGAAATTAAATAAAAAACAAGTTTTTTAACTGAAAATAGGGAGCGACATTAAACCTTGAAACGAACAGAAATTAAGTCGTAAATGGAAGGGGTTATTCCCTCCTCAATGCCCTGCTCTTTACTCTAAAGGTATTTTTTTCTGTTTTAAAAAGTAGAGTTGAGAGAAAGAGTAAAACTCTAGCGTAAAGAGCGGGGCGTTGAGGATGGAACAGCCCCTTTCATATACGGATTAATTTCTGTTCGTTTCAAGTTTGAATTTCGCTCCTTAGTTTCAGTTAAAAAACTTGTTTTTTTATTTAATGTTGTTAAGATTGACGATAGATGCATACAGATGAATCAAAATTGGATTTATTTTTTATGGGAAATGTGAAGCACTTTAGCAATATTTTGGCTGTGGAAACACGAAAGGTATTAAGTGAAATTTTCCAAAGTGTTTAGGAGAAGAAAAATTGTTTTGGAAAAATGCCTCTAGATTTCTCTCGAGCTCCAATCACGCTTTTCTGGTCATCTTATGGAGGGCCTAATGTTTGTGGCTGCCAAAGGGCGGCACACTTGACGCTTTTGATCTGCAAAGCTGGTCAAAATTTGGTTTTTATCACGTTTGAGTGGTATATAAAATTAAAAATATCATCACAAAAAAAGGGATAGGCCTATGTGCATTTTGATTGAACCACTCGATTGGGCGTACCTGATTTTAGCAGAATATACAATGTTAGAATAGATTAGACTTATAGACTTATATAGGCAGAATAGTCTTATTTTGACTGATATGTCACTTAACACCATTTTCATTTCCACAGCCAATTGGATCGGTTTAGTCGAAAGAAATGCTGAAGAGTAACACTTTAGCTTTGTTTTGTTACCAATGATTAAATGTCTTAGCGGTCAGTCCTTCAAATTTATAAAAAGGTGTGTTACAAGAGGAATTTTTCTTGAATAAAATTGATGAGGTGTTCCGAAAAAAGGTTTCCAAATAAATCATCTCTGCTTAAAAAAAATTTTATTCTTGATTTTACAACATCCGATCAATCGGCTGTGGAAATACGAAAGGCATTAAGTGATAATTTCTGAAATTTCAAGGAGAAGCAAAAAAACTATTTAGGAAAATATGTTTCTATACCTCCCTTGAGCTCCATTCCTGCCTTTTTGGTCTTCACATGGTGGGACATATGTGACAATCTTCATGGCTGTGGATGATTCGTGCACTTTACGCTTTCTGGTCTACAAAATAACGCAGTCGAAATTCGGTTATAACGCAGTGGGAATACGTGCAGGACACAAAAATGATACAAAAACGGAAGGGGACACATACAATCAGATTTAACCAATCGATCAAACTTGCCTAATTTTAGTAGAATCGATATGTAATTCATTTTTTACTGATATGTCATATAAAGCATTTTGGCATATTCCCAACCGTAATATTTTTATGCTCAGATTCTAAATTTCATCTCAGTTAATGCTGTGCTATTCTGCCCAAAAAGATAGAACATAGCCTAAATACTCCAGAGAGCAGTCCAGGGCTTCAAAAAGTGTGTCAAAAACTCAAAAATGTTATAGCTGTCAAACATTAAACAAGTTTTTTTATGGTCCTTGGAGAGGAAATGGTTCTTAGACGAATTCCAGAGAAAATGCTCTTTTATACATTTCTTTGTGTTTGCAGCATTACGATAAGCATTGAGTGCTTACATTTGAGGGTGAAAATAAGTAAATCGATCAAATATATCGAAAAAAGACAATCTAAGATTCAGTTTCAACTACAAATAAGTTTTAACAATGGGAGAAGTTATATGTTTTACAAGAAATTTCTTAGATTTTCTCAGTTGGCGGGTGATCTCTTACGAAACTTCGAAGAAAAAGAGTAATGCCGAAAATTCGAAAATTAAGCAGGAACTTGCAATTAAAACTAGTATAGTGAATCTTCATTTATTTTCAGTTAATTTTCAGGATTCCAATAACGGAGATGATCAAAATAAAAAGTATAGACTTGTCAATACCAACTCAAATAAAAGAAAATTTAACACCATATTTACATCTCTATTGATCAAAATTCCCTTTAGAAGTCAGCGTGAAAATTATAATTTGGCTTCATTAATTCTTCCCGAATTTCGGTCTGCCTAAATTTGGCTTATAATGGGAGAATGTTGTTTTGTGTGCCTGGGGATTCCTATTTCTAGTGCCTACTGTCAGACACAGAAATTTGAATATGAAGAACATTTATTATATCTTCTAATCGTATCTAAAAAATCTGTCTTAATTCCCTCCGTCTTAGGATTATCTTTTTAACTTTTGTTCATAAGACATAATAAAACCCTATTTACATCTCTATTTATCAGAATTCCATTTAGAAGTCATCGTGAAAATAAGTTTGCTTAAGTTTGGCTTATAACGGCAGAAGGTTGTTTTGTTTACCTGGGGATTCCTAGTTCTGGTGCCTACTAACAGACACAGAAATTTGAATTTGAAGTAGATTTATTACCTTCTAATCGTATTCCAAAAATTTATCTTATGTTCCTCCGTCCTAAAATTATTGTTTTAGCTTTTGTACATAAGGCGGAATAAAAGCAGAAAACGTGATCATATGGGCATTTAACTCACCATAATGACTAAAGAAGCGTAATAGGACATTATTTTCTCTATTAGAGAGCAAAGCAATAGGAAAGATTTCTTAATTGGAAATAGGGAAATAAATAGAGACTGCGTTTATTATTGAAGTTGAAAGACATTATCATCATTATTATTTTTTTTATTCAAGATACTAAATCTTTAAAGAACCAAGCGAAGTGAACAATTACTATTAAGTTGACTCCTTGGCGACAAGGATCGTGGAGAAATGGAAAGAGAAATTAACCTTATCAGAAGGGGAAAGATCCCGGTGATAACAAATTTGTTCTTGATGGATAATTAGCCTCAGACTAATTGAGAGCTTAGAGAAAGTAAAGCAAAAAAGATGAAGTTTATTTGTCGTAACTGTCGGCGCTGAGTAGGGTGGAGAAGCGTGCACCTCATCTCAAGTGCAAGCACAATCAATGTGATATACACTTTGACTCCGCCACGAAACAGAAGGATTAATCTTAAAAAATAAAATTATCCAAAATCATTAAATAAATCATTAGAACTAAAGTTGATTTTATTTTCTGATCCCACCTGAAGCTGAAGTGTCAACTTAAGTTTGCTGAATATGCAATATATCTTGAAGAGCTTGTTTCTCATTTTAATTAAATAAAAAAACTAGCTTTTTTAACTGAAAGTAAGGAGCGACATTAAAACTTAAAACGAACAAAAATTACTCCGTGTATGAAATGGGTTGTCCCCTTCGCAATCCCTCGCTCTTTACGCTTAAGTTTTTAATTGTTTTAAAAAGTAGAATTGTGACAAAGAGTCAAACTTCAGCGTAAAGAGCGAGGGATTGCGGAGGGGACAACCCATTTCATATACGGAGTAATTTCTGTTCGTTTTAAGTTTTAATGTCGCTCCTTACTTTCAGTATAAAAACTATTTTTTTTTAATTTAATTTCTGAACGTTTTTGAATTAATGCATGTTTGATTTTGGCTCTTCGTACATAAATTATTAAAATGAAATTTGCATATTAATTCTTTTTTTGGCTAAATGGCTTTCTCTTAGTTTTGATCAGACGATTTTGAGAAATAAGGGGTGGGGAAGGAGGCCTAGTTGCCCTCCAGTTTTTCGGTTACTTAAAAAGACAACTCAAACTTTTAATTTTTAACGAACGCTTTTATTAGTAAAAAAATACACGTAACTTAAAAATTGACTTACGTAACAAACTTTTGTATTCTTATATTTTTGATTATATATATGAGGGGGTTGGTCCCCTTGTTAATACTTCGCTCTTCAAACTGAATCTTTAGTTTTGTCCCAATTCTTTAAGAATGACCCCTGAATCAGAAAGGCCGTAGAATAAATAGTTGAAATTACTAAAAATACTTTAGCATAAAGAGCGAAGTATCTATATCCTCCTAAATACCTCGCTATTTAAGCAAAAGTATTTTTAGAACCCCTCATATGCGTAATAATCTCTGTTCGATTTAAGTTTTAATGCTACTCCTTACTTTCAATTGAAAAAACTTTTCATGTTTATATTTTCATTGTTTTTTTTAATAGTAATGCTAGAAAATTCTGCGCCCTTTTCATTGAATTTCTCTTCCCCCATGAAACATTCCTTCAAGGAAAGATCCTCCCACATAGCCTCCTCCTTACTTTCAATTGAAAAAACTTTTCATGTTTATATTTTCATTGTTTTTTTTAATAGTAATGCTAGAAAATTTTGCGCCCTTTTCATTGAATTTCTCTTCCCCCATGAAACATTCCTTCAAGGAAAGATCCTCCCACATAGCCTCCTCCCCTCAACCCCACACCCAAACCAAAAAAAAACCCTGAAAACGTCGGTACACTTCCCAATAACCATTACTGTACGTAAACATTGGTCAAAGTTTGAAACTTGCAGCCCCTCCCCCAGGGACTGTGGGGGAGTAAGTCATCCCGAAAGACATAGTTATTATGGTTCTTGACTATGCGAAGCAAAATGGCTATCTCAAAATTTTGATCCGTTGACTTTGGGGAAAAAATGAGTGTGGGAGGGGGCCTAGGTGCCCTCCAATTTTTTGTCACTTGAAAAGGGCACTATAACTTTTCATTCACGTTAAAATCAGCCCTCTTGCAAAACTCTAGGACCACTTGGTTTATACGATGACCCCTGGGAAAAAAACCAAAACCAAAACAAACAAACAAACAAATAAACAAGCACCCGTGATCTGTCTTCTGGCAAAAAATACGAAATTCCACATTTTTTTAGATCGGACCTTGAAATTTTTCCATAGGGTTTTCTGATACGCTGAATACGGTGGTGTGATTTTCGTTAAGATCCTATGACTTTTAGGGGGTGGTTCCCCCTATTTTCCAAAATAAGGCAAATTTTCTCAGGTTCGTAACTTTTGATGACAAAGACTAAATTTGATGAAACTCATATACTTAAAATCAGCATAAAAATTCGATTCTTTTGATATATCTTTTAGCATCGAAGTTGCGTTTTTTAGAGTTTCATTTACTATTGAGCTGGGTCGCTCCTTACTACATTTCTTTACCACGAACTGTTTGATATTCAAAAATCAAATAGTACTTAAAGTTTCAGGACAGATCTTTTCCAATATCAGTATATTTGTAAAAATCACTCCGGTTTAATTTGTCTTACAAGCGTAACTAATATTAAATAATGTTGTCTTCTTTTTAAATCCACTTCTTTGAAATGTATAGAAATTAAATAAGAGAATTAATTCACTGGTTCATATGTCCAAATAATCAATTATACATTGTAAATAAATCTATTTTACTTAACTTAAATGTATTTTGCGAATCTTAAGAGAAATGAAACCTTTTTAAGATATCCATTTCCTTTTCGATAAAGTTAAAATGACTCGCATGCTTTCCACGGGTAGGTTGAAGGGGTAGCAACAGTACATTTATTTATGATAATCTTGTTTGCATTAAACTTACCTTCATTTTTTCATTAAAATAATGACAGAGCAACCTATTCATGGCGTGGAATCTTCAATGGGCGTATTAATAGAGGTATTATCAAGCATAACGAAGTGACACGGGTTGTCATAAACCTTTAAAGTCGTGGCTGAACCAGATGGCGTAATTGCATAGCTTTGTCAGTCTAAGATTCATTTTTGGATAACTTGTCTATGAATAATCGCTCGGCTTTGGATGTATAGGGTAAATTGGCAAAGTTTTCTCATCATTCTCTATAAAAATAATTTCAGATTTATATTATGGGGTTAGTTTATCTGCTTTTACCTTTTCAATATAATAGAGGTAGAAAAAAAATTAGACTGACTTGTACCTTGTTTCGATTGTTCTTTTTGAATTGAAGATGGCTGGATGAGGTCTCGGCTGAACTATGCCTATCTCTTTTGATTTTCACTAGCTGTAAACCATTTCTATTTTCTCGTTTTCTTACTCCTTCTCTTGTTGGGCAAAACACTATCTGGGAAATATTTGTTTTTTCACAATAACATGGCAATAAACAGACCCATCGTAATGTTTGTTACTCCAGCCATCTTGGTCAAGACGGTTGTACTTTATCTAAAGAATAAGCCTTGGCTATACCCTCTTGGGAAGTAAAATTTAATATAAATTGAATTGGCTGTTGTGCCTGTCTTTGAAGCAAAGAATATGCTTCTTTTTCTATTTATTTGAAAACCCCTTCATACAAAAATAAGAAGACGGAGTAATAAAAAATAGCAGAATAATAAGACCGAAATCAAGCACTTCAAAATATATCACAACTTCAACTGAATACTGTCTCTGCATCGAAGTTCAAAAAATGGTTCAATCTTGATAAATGGAAATTATACACATGAACTTCCTGTTCCACGGCAGTAATAGGGCCAACAATTACGGGTCCATGGGGGAATGTAAAATATATACATTTTATACGTTTGAACCCCGGACTCTCTTCATTAACCAAAAATCAGGTTGGTTGAAATTTTACAGTTGTTATTTCTTAGATTTATAAAGACTGCTCGTATAACAGGATTCAGAAACTTTTTCTAATTGTTACCCTAGGAAACAAGTTACCCCTATATACAGTGTTGTCATCCCTATTTTATTTTAATCTACACGATGAAAAGCCTTGTTATGAGTACCATATTTCCAATTTAATGGTATCAGCGAGTTGTACCTTGTGTAGCTATAATTGGTCACCAAGAGGAAGCGCAAGTCTTCAAAATGTACAAAATCCACAAAAAAAAAAACAAAAAGTGAAGCCAACCGAACTGACTTAGGAAAAGGGAAACGACCTTGATTTTAGTAACATCTTAAAATATGGTACGGATATTCCAAATATATGAGCACTGGTAAACCCTGTTTTTAATAAGGGTTTAGTGTTAGTGTATAGTACCCCAATTTGAACTATTTGTCTAGTCTCCCGTTTCCCATATTCATTTATGTCCCAGATTCCAATTTTAGATCTTGATTGGTCTGCCTCGTATATTTAAATAACAAATTTGATGGAGAAACCATTGATTTAATATGTTGCAGCTGTAAATCTTCCCTTTGCCTTGACTATCAATCTCCTGTTCCACAGCTATGCATAAAAATATTGAATTTGATGTATATCACTATTTATGATTCCATACCCTACACATTAATGTATTTTAGATAATAAGTGGCCAGCATCTACCACGACCAAGGGGAGCTTCACCAAAAGCTAGCGTAGTTGATCCCTATGTTCTTGTGCAAATATTCGGAATCCCTGCTGACTGTCAAGGTAATGTTATATTAGAAAGAACATGCTATATGATATTGTTATATTTAACATTAAATAATTTTTTATTAATAATTTAATTTTAATTTATAATTTTATTATATATTTTAATAATAATTTAATAATAATAAATTTAGTAATAATTTACTAATAATTTTATTATATATCAAATAATTGTCAAATATATTTAACATTAATAATATAACATTAAAATGTTATGTAGATCCTCATGGATGTAATCTAAACTGTTTCTTATATTTCATTAATTTTGTGCTGTTTTATTCTTCATATATCTATCAGAAGGGTGCTTTAAGACTTCTAGATAGCATGCATGTCTGAAGTTAATAAAGCAAAGAAAAGAAAATTAAAATGTGAGCAACAATTAAAACGTTACTAAGCTTAAAATAAGATTAAATTACTCTGATCATCAGGTTCAGCCTGATTAGTTCCTGTTCTAGCTTCAGATTCAAATGTGGTTTCAATGAAGAGCATTCATTATTGTTTATATACCTTACCCGAATACACATTAGCTTAATTGAAAATGAAAAAGAAACTGTACTTTTTCCATTAACACTTTGCAACATATTCAAGCAACATATTCATTTTAATATTTAAAGAGATGTTAATATTAAATGCATAATAAAAGTATTGTTTCTCAATTTGGGGTTGCAGTCAATCAGAAAAATTTGGATGCTTATCTACCAAAAATACGTATTTTAAATTGATATTACAATAAAAGATAATAAATTCCAATTAATATTTATCATTATAATATTCATATAAATCCATGTATGTAGTTCAGAAGCGGACGATTCCGCAATAGAGACATGCGACCCACCGTTTACAGAGCTTGATTAGTGTGGGACCTGGGGAGGAAGCTCTGGAATAAGTAATGCTTTTCTTGCTAAACACATGGCAATGCAACAATGTTACATGGATGAATAAACCCACGTCAACTGATAGCTAATAAGATAATTTCCCATTGATTTGGGTTGTATTTGGTTAATGAAACTTTTTTGTTGGTGTGCAGCAAACATTTTTTGAATTAGTTAATAGGCTTTAATCGAATGTCAATAAATGTGTAAACAGATAAAAAAAATCAATGGATGTCACTAATCAATAACTAATAAGATAATTAGGTCATAATATAAAAATCTGACAACCCGACTTCAGCTATTACATATTATGGTTTTAGAAGTGAGGAAGTGACCGCCTTCTTTTTTATTTATGGTCATGACCTTAATACGATGATAAACAGAACATACAACCGATCATAAAGAGGATCAAACATACAAATGAGATCATTTGTGCTTAATAAAACTATTATACAACACTACATTCATCGAACCTCAAAAAACAGTGTAATGGCAAAAGCTTTAGACCGGAAAGTGACATATTTTTATTCTTTGTAATTCTGTTAATGTGATTACTTCAGGGTACCGAAGCCTTGCCAGGCACTCAGCAATTTTGTTTTTTTCGTTTCTGTTATAATTTCATCTAGAAGAGACAACTCTGTTCGTTTCCTGCTTCTAAGAAGAATTTTATGAAAATAGGGGCAAACTCTAGTTTACAGACTTTGTGTTGTCTTGATAAGCTGTTAAGTGAATGAAATCTGGATCTGCAGCCTGAATTAGGTCATGGGAAGTTCTCTTCTATTACCCATTTTAAAGTAGTATACCCACCTTCCCCCTAGTACAGGTGCGGTTTTTCATTGCTTCTTTTAGGATTGAAGTTATGTCACTTTTAATATTTTTATCCTCAATTTTTAAAATTGACAAATTTAAAGTCGAGACTGTGAGGATAATCAGCGCTAAAGCTATTTTTCTCGGCTTTAAAAATTTGAATACTTGATAAAGTCCTTCGATGAATTCTGCAGTAGCTCGTTAAAACTCAGGACTGAGTGTTTTTAGACTCCACAATTTCAAAAATTAACATTAATAAAAAGATAGTAGTGACATCGAGTAATGTTTTTGCGAAAACAGAGGCTTTCATGTTTGTAAGAAACAAATTGATGAGCATTAGCCGTTTACAGAAACAGCGAAAAATTTAACAATAATCAAACAAAGAAGATTTTCAAACTGATCAGGCAATTGTCAGGTAAAGACTTTGAGCTCGCAAGAGGGCGTTCAATTTTCTCTATTTTTTATGAGTTTGCTGAGCTTCTTTGACGATGAAATCATTTATCTATAGAGAACTGTTTTGATATGCTTACTTAAGAAAACATTCTTTCTTAATCACAGACTCTACATCTTTCAAAGTCGGTTTGAATCCCTGCTATAATTCTCCCTTAAATTAAAACAGAAAGAGAGAAAGAACCGACCAAGCTTCTCCCTAGGAATATAGTGCACCATATGTCATATAAGGGAAATGTAAAGCTTATAGGGAAAAAAAGGATATTATAAAATTTGCTCACTCATGGAATTTAAACTGTACAATTCCCGAATATATAGGGTAATGTTCAGTTGCGTAATTTCGTCAAATCCTGGGCTGGGGGGGGGGGCAAAATTGGAGTTTTCCCAAGTCTAGTGAAAATTACCGTGAAAATGAAAAATGAGTTATATAGTACGATAAAAGTAAATGTATACATACGGAAACTGAGCGGGTTCTGTAGATGCTTGAATTATGTAGACCTATCTTAGTCTTGAAAAGATTTTTGGAGAATCTAAATTTCGACTGGGGGGCAGTTCCACCTACCATATAGTAAATTACGTCCCTGCCAATGTACCATGATTTTGAGCATTGTGTATATCAAGGAATCCTGTGATAAATACACTAAAGATTAATTTAAAATTCACGATCTTCTTTTGCCTTAATTCATTATGTGATGAAGTAAATATAAATTATTCTTTGTGTTAGGATTATTAACAATGTATATGTAATCTATTTTCTTGAATATTTGAACTGACATTAGATATTTTATTTTGGAGAAACCCCTTGCAAGATTTGGTTCTAAATAAATTTAAATTTATTCATGTTTAAAACAAATAACAAATGTGGTCTCAGGATTTTTTGAAAAGACCGGATTCTACACGGTACAATCACAGGAGCCGTGATTCATACAGTATATGAGGATTTTCAAAATCATATGGGAACGTAGAAGATCTTTAGCTATTACAGATCTGTCTCTCGGATGTTCCAGAGAATATCAAATCAGAAGGGACTTATTGGAGATATTTTGCTTTTGCTTTGCCCAAACACTAAAGAAGAAGCCTAAAAATAGGTAGAAACGCGACTTTAATCGAAGCGTAAACTACTACAAAAAAATCAACGGACTTGAATTTTTATTTTAAAAACTTTACCATTTTTGTGCATAAATAATTTCGCAATATCTTTTGTATTCTACTGTTGTTATTCCATTTTCAATGCTCATTATTATTCAGTTTATAAAAACTCTTACACGAAAATGGGGATACTTAGAAATTAAGGAGTACCGGAGTGTTGACCTTAATCAACAAAGGTTCCAAGGTGCTGGCAATGAAACACATTCCTCGAGATTTAGATATTTTCCTTGAATAGAAGGCTTAAACTCTAGGATTCTCAAAAAAACTTTTGTAATAAGTACTAAAAATATATGTAACAGGCCTAGAATAGTACCAGCTGTTGCCCTGAGAATGACAAGTTCTTTACCTAAAATGAAATCCACAAATCTGGAATGTGAATGCTTTAGGAGTGGGCTGTCCAGCAAGGTGACAAAATAGTAAAATGACAGATCTTTCAACAATAGTAGATCTTTTCGTGAAGACTATCAGCTTTACTCTCTATAAGAAATGTGATGGTTGGAAAACCATTGCTATCATGATTTTTTAGATCAATAAGGTTTTGAAGACTCTGCCCATCCACCCTAGTTTCTCAGCAGATTTTTTTACATTCACCAATTTTGAACTTTACATTCACCATTTTTTTTTTTTTTACTTTTGGATTTGGCCTTGGATACCAACTTCGTCCATAACCTTTTAGTTGTAATGACAGTGCTACTGACAAAATAATCCCCCAACTTCAGAGGAAGGAAATTAGCATCTAAAACTAAAACCCAAGTGTTTAATAATAGGAGAACGCTTTCTGAATACTTGTTTTCAAGGAAAATTGGATGCAAATACACCCTTTCGACCTTGCTATTATCTCGTCTCTTTTGGCCTGTCTCCATCGTTTAATTATAACTGATTGGTTGCAATCAATGTTTCTTGTTATATAAAATTACTCTGTGACTTTAGCAGTATCATTTTGAAAATATCTTAAATTAGATTTAACATTTAGAGGTCAAAACAAGGACTGTTACCAACGAAGGAGATAATCCAATCTTTGAAGAGACATTTGAATTTCAAATTAATTTGCCAGAAGTTGCCCTTATAAGATTCATAGTTCTAGATGACGACTTTATTGGAGACGACTTTATCGGCCAAAATACAATCCCTTTCGACTGTATGCAAACAGGTAAGCTATTAGCTATGGACAATCAATAAACGATCTTCTTTTCCTTTTAGGCTTAGCTGAAAGTTGGCAGAGTTCCGAAAATAGTGCTAAGGCCTTTTGAGAATTGACTCAAATTTATCTGATACTTTTCATTATTGAAGTTCTCTCCCTTCTTAAAAATCTTTTTTCCAATCCAGTTGACGATTTTCCCCATAATAAAGATATTCCCGAAGCTTTATTTATTGCGTTATGAGATTTTACTTGCTATTGCTACGAGTTTGTAAATTATATGAGTGGAAAGCTTTGTCTTTAAAGGCCACTTTTTCAAGTTCAATCCCTCAGTAGGCCAGATATAATCAAGGGGAAAATCATGTTTTCCATAGATTACATCTTATATATAAATGAACATATATATAACTGAAATAGAACGTAATTTTATTCAAGAGTGGTTAATTGACATCTTGTATGTGTTGAAACTTACTGGGAATTTTTAAGGGGATTTTCAACTAATCCCCTAAGGGAAGTAAGGTATAACTTTCAGGAAGTGTTAAGAGGGCTTTTGAACAAAATCAAAAGACACAATACGCATCTAGGTTGTCATGAGAGTGTATTTGCAATATCTCAGGAACATCTAAAGCATTAAGTTGAAACTCTAAGGGGATGTTAAGGGGATTTTGAACTAAATAAAAAGCCCCTGCATGCGTCAAAGTTGTCAAAAAAACGTATCTCTAATGCACCAGGAGTATTTAACTGTTTTAATTTTAAAGTTTCAGAGACTTTTCAGGGGCATGTTGAAGTAAATCAAAAGATATCCAGGTCTGGCAAAATAATAAATCTGCAATATCTCAGGGGTAGCGTAGGGTTTTAAGTTAAAACTTCTTTAAAGAAAATTAAAGTTGAAAGAGAGGTGAAACCAAGTCAAAAGACGTTATATGCGCCCAGATTGTCAAAAGGGTGTATCTACAATATCTTGGAGACGGCTTTTGGAATTGAAATGAAACTTTCAAGGGCCGTTGAACAAAATCACAAGACACTTGGTGCACCCAGGTGCACCTCAGAAATTACTAAGGTCATTAAAATGAGACTTTAAGAGAATGTTGAGTGGGATGTTGAACTAAATCAAAAGACACTATGTTCATCTAGGTCGTCAAAATGGGATTTCTATAATACCTCAGGAACTGTTAAGGTTAAAAATAATGATTTAAGGGACCGAGTTGAAAACTTGAGGGGATATTGGAACGGGAGATTAAGTTGATCTTAAATCGTGACTGAGACGGACCTAAAGGGGCATATAAAAAAGGAAACAAAATTCTTGAAGAAAAATGTGGTGCCATCGATTCTTAATGAGACGTTTTTTTTTTGACGTTGATCTGTTTAGATTCCAAACCGTGAAGAAACCTCAATTAAAGTTTCAATACTAAGGGAACTTTAACCAGAAACACACCTAACTGCATTGATTCTTGAATGTATGTTTCTTTTTTTAAACAAATAATCAGAAGTCTTTTTGATGAAAGGGTAAAAAGCATCTTTTTGAAAGAAATAAAGAGTCAAAATAAAATACAATATAGTAAAAAATGACCTATCAATATTCGTTAATTTTAATCTTCAATATTCGGTAATATTCGTCTATATTCCTCTACTATTTTTAATTTGTACATAAATATTCAACAAGTTTCGATACCAGTTTTACCATAGAATCTTAGGCGAATTGAAAGAGGGAATACTACTAAAATGAGTGCGTTGAAAATGCGCTCCGATCGTGCTACAACCTTTGTCAAGGATATTACCTTGTATATTTTATGTAATTGCTTGTTTGCTTAAAGAAATGTATTTTGAGACCATTTAATAAAGTGTTCCTTTTTGTTGTTAAAAAAATAGAAAAAATAATAAAAGTAAAAATAGGACTCCAAGAAGAAATACAAACAGATTTATTTCTAAAATTTTAATATAGTTGTCTTCTTGCCCTTGAATCTTAGAGAGGGTGAACGAAAAAGAAATCGAAATTTTCACAAAAAGATTCCTATGGCCACATTTTCTATCCAAAGTTTGCTATCCTTGATAAGCTCCCTTTTATCCTCCAAAAATAAATTTAAAATCTATTTGACCCCTCCCCCTATTCAAATACTCCCTCGAAGTTTCAATTGGATCCTAAGCCATTAATCAAATTCCTAGGATTTGGCAGATTTAGTTTTTTGATAGCCTTTATCCCCATATTGTATTTTGATTTAGCTCTTCCATCTCCCTGAATTCTTTATTTGGCGTCTTCTTGGCCCTTTCCTATCAAAATTCCTCAAAAGTTTTAATTTATTACCTTAAACCGCACCCAAGATATTGCATATGCACCACTTGACAACATGGCCGTGCTTAATGTGGGAATCTTCTATAATTTACTGCCCTTATTCAAGGCGCTGTGACGGTGATGTCACCCCCAGAGGCACGTATATTGGGCCTTTTGACTATTGATATCTCATATATTTGATATCTCAAAAATCTTGATCAGATGTTTTTGGGATTGGGGAGGCAAGTATGAAAATGGGTATGGAAGAGGGGCTTGTCAACCTCCAGTCACTTCAACTTTTAAAAAGGGCACTAAAAGTTTCACTTTCACATTCCAATTTTGCATTTCTGTTCCAGGATACTGGAGGTATGGTATTTTGCTAGCCTAGATGCACATAGTGTTCTCTTATCTAGGTTTAATCTTTCCCCGAAGTAATAATTGAATCCACTTCCCCTCTCAATATTTTCTGAAAGTCCAAACTTTATGTCCAAAGACTGGAACATTTCAAATACACCATTTTGACAGTTTGGCAGCACACGGTGTCTTCTTGTTTTTTCTCGCTAATTTATCGCATATAAATTTCACATTAGATAGAAACTTATGGTGCAAAACGTTATTTTGTCTAAATTGGAGTCAAAAAACCCTCCCCCTACCCAAATACTTAATTTGAGTTCCCCATGCTCCACTCTCTTCTTTCCTTTCCACAACATTACCTGAAAGATTCAATCCCATCCCGCTAGCCCTTTCCGTGATATTGCAGATGAAGCTCCTCTGCAGGTCAAACTTAAAATCTGCTTGACCACTTTCCCCTTCCGATACTCCCACAAAGTTTCAACCCGATCTGTTAGGTTCTTAATTTCTACTCACGAGACAATTGAGATATATACTTGAAACATATAGTATTTCGTTTTATTTATACATCCCACTCATTCGCTGACAGTTCTATTTGATACCCTCAGTCAATCGTGATATGTGGAAGATATACAATTTTGATAACTTAGTGGCATATAATTTAAACCCTCTGCCAAGAAACTGTGGGGTCATGTCATCTTCGAAGGAATATTTATCGGGTTACTCAACTAATCTGAAAAAATGGCTAACTCAAAATTTGATGGAATGTCCTGTGGGTTATAAGGGCTTGGTGGAAAAATAAAACGAGAGGGGGGCTGGTTGCCCTCCAATCACTCAAAGCTTACAAAATGGACTAGAACTTTCAATTCTCAGTCGTATTAGCCTCCTCCAAAGTTTCTCTGACCACCCCATTCATACAAAGCGGCAAGACACCGAAGACACCGAAATTGGGTAGAACTACTGTCCTGCCTCAATCCATGAGACCAATCCATGGGTAGGGGGTAAGGTATCTCCAAAATCTAGGGGAATTTTATGTTTTTTTCTCATTATCAATAAAAATGCCAAAAAGCCATTTTTCAGTAACATAGAAAAGGTATTTTTCGAAATCTAAGGAGGGAATGGAGGAGGAGCAGATATTTTGAGAACTTCAGACATTGAAAATTTGTCAAAGAGGAACTGATTTTTCATTACTGGTACACGTCGACCGGCCTTTTCATAAGGGTAGTACCTACATAGAGCAAATTTAAAACTTAAAAATGACATGAATCATACAAAAAGGGAGATTATTAGTAAAATTGCCGACATGGCCCTTTGATGAAAACAACCTATTTTCAATATTTTCGTTGAAAATATAAAAATAATTCTATTTTATGAATATATTATCGAAGGGCATATATTGTATTGTATAATTCTTTAGTAAAATACGATCCACCAATTGGATGGTAAAGGAGGCAACATCCCCTTTGTTGACGATGAAATTTCAATTCTAGAGTTTTAGTGTTTACCTTCACTCGTATTTGGTTTCTAAGTTAATTTTGTTTATGACCCTTATTTAAAAATTTCTCATGTAAACATGGTTCTGTTTCATCCATAGTACAGAAGGATTAACTTCATCTAAGAGGACCAGCCCTTTACTTTAAATCCTAAATTATCAATTTTAATATGCCAGAGAGTAAATATTAGGAAAACAATAGAAATGCCTTGATCTTGCCTTGATGTCTTGATCAATTCTTTGATGCAATACTTGATCATGTAGACATTATAAAAATAAACTTAATAAACTTGTTGTGTTGGTTGCAATGGAACAGAAATCCTGTGTTACTCTCGAATAATGCTTTCGGACGCTCGATGTACTCTTTCATTTTCGAGAATGCAATTTTAGCGACAAATATTTGAGGGGTGCTTCTGGTGTCTTTCATAATTCATAGAACAATCTTCTCGTTCGATTTTGGCCTGTCTTGGGCCTTAATGGGGATGGACTTTCTTAATTTTTTATAACCCTTGCATCGTCTTTCTATTTTATAATATAAAACATACAATAAGTTTGCTTAAATTACGTATATTTAGAGTTTGTCAAATAAAAAAATGATGGATTCTTAAGAAATTTTCGGCGTAAAAAAATGAATACAAATTTTAGTACTATAGCCCATTGTTTGTGTTTTCTATTCTACCTTCTAAATACCAAGGTGACAAGAATTATCAGCAAGTTTTTTATAATCAGGACCATCGAAAAAGAAAGGGAAGTGGGAAAATCCTGGCACCTGAACCTCAAAAGGATCCTGTGTATGATTAAAAAACAAGTTTTTTTTTCAACCGTAGGCAGTGCAATAGCGCTGCGTAAGTTAAAAGCGAAGTGGGCTCTGTCTATAACTTCTTTTTTTTAACAATGCGCTTTGTATCAAGGGAGCTGTAGAAACTTCGAAAGGAGCTTATTTGATTCAAAATTGAAAATTCTAGGGTCCCTTTTAAGAGTCAAAGTGATAGGAGGGCAACAATCCCCTTCCCCCTACACGACTTATTTTCCCCAATTGCATCCGATTGAAATTTTGAGATACATATTTTGGTCAAAATAGTTAAAGATCGTATAACAATGCCTCCAGAGTTAACACCACTCCCCAGAGCATGGAGGCAAGGGTCCTAAGTTATGCCCCCGGAGCTTATAAGGTTTTTGGGAAGGGGTGGTCGTATAAACTTGGGAGGAGGCTTAGTTGATTTTAAATAAAAAAACAAAATAAAAAATAAAAGAATTAAAAAGAATCTGGAAAAAAAATACTTATTTGGATATGTGAAACTGTATTCACTGAAAATCAATTGATTGGCTGGCAGGCTCTTAATCGACTGGACTGACCAATCAACATTTTGAATGAATGCATTGCCTAAAAATCAAAGGTCCATAATAGTCAGCTTAGCAACACTATTTTAGATAAAGTGCTAGTATTTACCTTCACATGAGGGCTTATTTGCCTCTCTACAACTTTCCTGTACCCTGGTGGAACCAGGGAGAAAGGGGCGTGGGAAAATCAAGTGAATACTACCCATGAAAAAAATTATTTTTAAATTTTCAAGCTAAGGACTGTAAACCTCCACTAAACTGAAAATATTGTTTGCCCCTCGGCTCCCTCATATGTCTATTCATACTTGAAAATCAGGGCTTTGTATGATTTTATAGTTTGTTAAAATCTTTTGTTTAGTGTTTTTGTTGTTGAGTAAACCAACTACAAGCAAACCAATCCAAAAGTAAATTAATTTATCTTGATTATACTCCTGAACATCTGTTTTCTGTAACCATCTTAGCAGAAACTCTATGAAACACGTATCAAATATTTCCGCATTTAAGGTATTTTTATGTCTTCTTTAAGGTTTATTTTTCGGATCGATTTCCTGTCTCTTTCCTTGTAGGAAGCATGTGATTATGCCAACCAATAGAAAAATACATACGATGTGACCTCGACCGTC
Source organism: Artemia franciscana (assembly GCF_032884065.1). Classification (NCBI taxonomy): domain Eukaryota; kingdom Metazoa; phylum Arthropoda; class Branchiopoda; order Anostraca; family Artemiidae; genus Artemia; species Artemia franciscana. The sequence goes on along the minus strand of NC_088879.1, from coordinate 14,831,285 downwards.
TAGAAAGTCATTTGGTGTTCTAAATTGGGGGAGGGGGTGATTTAGGCATCAATTTCTCCAAAGAGTGCCAAGAAAAATGCTCCTTTATCCCATTTATTTTGACGGATGTGACTGTCTAAAAGGTTAGGATTTGAGTGAGGAAAGATTTCCTAAATTTTCTTTGGGAAGACTGTAACTATGACAATGGATGGATCATAGCTGATAAAGCAGCTCTTTCTTGTTTTGGTGAAGAGTTTTAGCATCAAATAAGTATGCATTGACCTTATGTTCGAGATAAATAATCAAATAAATCATAACATTTGGATAATGTGGGCTTAGCTTTGTTTGGCCAAACCTCCTCAATAAAAATGACTGAATAAATGGCTTATATATCCAGCAATGTTTGCTATTACTACTACCACTACTACTACTACTACTACTACTACTACTACTACTACTACTACTACTACTACTACTACTACTACTACTACTACTACTACTACTACTACTACTATTACTACTACTACTACTACTATTACTACTTCTACTACTACTACTACTAACAACTCGCCGCAGCACCAAGGCGCCTGAGGCCAACACAGCTACTCACACTCCTCCTCCATCCCAATCTATTGACATTCTCCCTCTTTACATCCTCCCAAGGAGCTCCTGTTTCCTTTAAAACATTCTTTATGAAATCCTACCACCCAAGACGAGGACGACCTGCTATCCGTATAGCCCTGGACGGTTGGACGAAAAGGACTATCTTCGGCAGTCTGTCATCCTTCATCCATAGAACGTGCTCTAACCATCTCAACCTTTCTTTCATTATGGCCCTAGAAAGCTGGGTTGAATTATACTTTTCGTACAGCCTACTGTTTGAAACACAATCAGTCAGCCGGGTATCCAGAACAATCCGTAAGCAATTTCTCTGGAAAACCTCTAGTAAATCTTCATCCGTTTTTCGGAGCGTTCATACTTCAGAGCCATATTTGACCACTGTCATCACTGTACCTTCCAATATTCTAATATTGGTTTGCTGACATATCTTCCTATTCTTCCAAACTTTTTTAATTGTGAAAAAACCCCTGAGCCTTGGCTATTCTACTTTTAATATCTTCACTGCTCCCACGTTCTTTACTAATAATAATACCAAGGTAAGTGAAGCTGCCCTCTTGATCAATTTTTTCGTTATCCAACTTCACCTTTTCATCTTCACTTATTCCTAGCCATAGAAACTCAGTCTTCTTAACATAAATTTTCAAACCTACTCTATCACCCTGAACTCACAAAACCTCTAAAAGTTCATTCATTTTGCTCAAACAAGCAAAGTTTGCTGGTTTCTTGTTTATTTAAACAACTGCCTTTAGAGTCATGTCGATGCATTCATTTCAATTTTATTTTCATGTCAATTTGTCCACTCCTAAATGAGGAGATCAAAAATCCCCCCAAACCCTTCGTGACAACGAACTGTAAGTAAGGAGCGACTCGGATCAATAGTAATCAAAACTCTAAAAATTAGGAATCATTATGACAATTGATATATCAAAAGAACTGGGTTTTTATGTTAATTAAATCAAATTTTTTTTTACTGGAAGTAAGGAGCGAAATTAAAACTAAAAAAGAAAAGAAATTATCCCGTATATGAAAGGGGCTGTTCCCTCTTCAACGCCCTGCTCTTTACGCTAAAGTTTGACTCTTTCTCTCCACTCTACCTTTTAAAACAGTAAAAAAACTTTAGCGCAAAGAGCAGGGTGTTGAGGAGGGAACAGCCCCTTTCATATACCGAGTAATTTTTGTTCATTTTAAGTTTTAATGTCACTCCTTATTTTCAGTTAAAAAACATTATTTTTTGTTTATTTTCAGAACGTTTTTGAATTAATGCGTGTTTTGATTCTGGTTCTCCGCACATGAATAATTAAAACGAAATTCGCATATTAATTTTTTTTTTGGGGGGGAGGCTCAATAGCTTCTTCATACTATTGATCGGACGATTTTGAGAAAAAAGGAGCGGGGGAGGAAGCCTAGTTGCCCTCCAAGTTGGCTACTTAAAAAGGCAACTAGAACTTTTAATTTTTTACGAACGTCTTTATTAGTAAAAAATATACATAACTTACGAATTAACTTACGTAACAAACTTCTATATTCGTATTTTTTATTACGTATATGAAGGGGTTCACCCCCTTTTCAATGCGTCGCTCTTTACACTGAGGCTTAAATTTTGTCTCAATTCCTTAAGAATGACCCCGGAATCACAAAGGCCGTAGAATAATTAGTCGAAATTATTAAAAATACTTTAGCGTAAAGAGCGAGGTATTAAGAGCAGATGAACCCTATATGCGTAATAATTTCTGTTCGTTTTAAGTTTTAATGCTGGTCCTTACTTTCAGTTGAAATTTTTGTTTCATATTTATTTTTTTATTATTTTTTTTAATAATCCTAGAAAATCCTGCACCCCGTTCATGGAAATTCTCTTCTCCCATGACAAATTCCTCCATGTATATATCCCCCAAGGTAACCCCCCTAAACACCTCCTCCCCCAACATAAAATCCCCCTGAAATCGTCTGTACACTTCCCAGTAACCATTACTATATGTAAACACTGGTCAAAGTTTGTAACTTGCAGCCCCTCCCACAGAGATTGTGGGGGAGTAAGTCGTTCTGAAAGACACTTAGCTCCCTTCCCTCAACCCCTTCCACCAAAAAAACCTGGAAATGTCTGTACATTTCCCAATAAACATTGCTGTATGTAAACGCTAGTCAAAGTTTGTAACTTGCAGCCCCTCCCCTGGGGATTGTGCGGGAAAGAGTCGTTCCTAAATACAGAGCTATTATGTTCTTTTACTATGCTGAACAAAATGGCTATCTCAAAATTTTTATCCGTTGAATTTGGAAAAAAATGAGCGAAGGAGGGGGCCTAGGTGCCCTTCAATTTTTTGGTCACTTAAAAGGGGCACTATAACTTTTAATTTCCGTTAGAATGAGCCTTCTTGTGACATTGTAGGGCCACTGGATCAATATGATCTCCCCTGGGAAAAAAATAAATAAACACGCACCCGTGATCGGTTTTCTGGCCAAAATACGAAGCTCCTCATTTTTGTAGATATCAGCTTGAAACTTGTAAAGTAGGGTTCTCTGATATGCTGGATATGATGGTGTGATTTTTGTTAAGATTCTATGACTTTTAGGGGGTGTGTCTCCCTATTTTCCAAAATACGGCACTTTTTCTCAGGCTAGTATCTTCTGATGGGTAAGACTAAATTCGATGAAACGTATGTATTTAAAAGCAGCATAAAAATCCGATTCTTTTGATATATCTATTAGTAACAAAATTTCGTCTTTTAGACTTTCCTTTACTTTTGAACTGGATCGCTCTTTACTCAGTTCGTTACCACGAACTGTTTGAAAATGTGGAATCTTGTGGGGGTTTTTTTCCAGAAGAAAGATCACGTGTGTGTGTTTGCTTTTTTCCCAGGGGTGACCGTCCAATTTTCCTAGAATATCACGAGAGAGCTCATTTAAACGGAAATTAAAAATTCTAGTACCCATTTTAAGTTACCAAAAAATTTGGAAGGCAAATAGGCCCCTCCCCACGCTCACTTTTCCCATAAAGTCACTCGATCGAAATTTTGAGATAGCCATTTTGTTCAACATAGTTGAAAATTTAAGAACTATTTGCCTGAGGATGACTTAATCCCCCACAATCCCCGGGGGAAGGGCTGCAAGTTAGGAGCTTTGCAAATTATTGACCTATGTAATTGGATGGATGAGTAGGGTTAAGGCCTCGTTCAAGCAATCATCTCTATTAATTACTAAGTAGGAATCCAGTCTTCCTTTCTCCTTCTGCCTTTCTTTTTTGTTTTAATTTTTTATCTTAGGTTGTGTGGTGTGTGTTTGTTTCTGTGTTCGTGCTGTTGCATTGGTGATTCCTTTTTTCAATATAGTGTTGGTTACTGGGAAGTATACTAACGTTTTCGAGAGGAATTTTTTTCTGGTGGAGGGTTGAGCGGAGGGGATTACGTAGGAGGAAATTTCCATGGAGGATGTTTTCATACGGAAGAGACATTTCTAATAAGGGGGCGCCGGATTTCCCAGCATTGTTAAAAAAACGATCAGAAATTAAATAAAAAATGTAAGTTTTTTCAACTTTAATAAGGAGCAATATTAAAACATAAGTCGAACAGAAATTATTCCGTATATGACGGGGTTTGCCCCCTAGTCAACGCCTCGCTCTTTACGCTAAAGTTTTTTTTTTACTTTCGAAAGAGCTATCTATTCTAATTAAAAAGCCTTTGTGATTCAGGACTTACTCTTAAAGAATTGGAACAAAATTCGAACATTAGGGTAAAGAGCGATGTATTTACTAGGGGGCGAGCCCCCTCATGTACGTAATAATTTCTGTTGGTTTAAGTTTTTATGTTGCTCCTTAGTTACAGTTGAAAAAACTTGTTTTTTTATTTAATACACTAACAGTACTTAACCAGAAAAATTTACTAGTGCAACAAATTTAATTGTTGGGTATATTCAAGTCTTTTAGCTATCCATTAACTTTGGAATGTTTAAACTGAAAGCTTTTGTTGTTTAAAGCAAATTTAAAAAACAATGAGCTTTTCCATTTTTGAGTTTTTACATCCCTTTTCAAGCAGTGCTTCTGTTTTAGTATTCGTTCTTAAGGCTTTGGGAACAAGGGGCCAAAGGGTGTGGATTAAGGAGGGAAAAAACTTCTCATATACGCAAGAATATCTGTTCATTCTCTGTTTCAACATCACTCTTTACTTTTTTAACTTTTATTTTTGTTCCTTTTCACAACTATTCAAGAGTTAGTACTGCCTTAACTATTGTTATTCTTATTTATTCATTACCCACAATAAATAAAGATACTGTGGATAAAAAACAGAAAATAACAAACACAAACATATTCAATAAAAAATAACAAACAATAGAAACAAGAACAAGCAATGTTTTTTTCCAGCGACTGGTATATTTTTCCAGCGACTCCTCTGCTAAAAATATAAACATAACGGCTCGGTAGCTACCCCAAGCAGTTGTGTGAATGTGGCCAGTGGGTTTTCTTGAAAGAACAGCAACTCTAAATCTCTTCATGATTCGTGATCATACATCAAAGAAAAGGAGACTGCTTGATCAGATGATATCAGGCCAGTGAGGATGCAGAACAGGGTGAAAATGATGTTGTTGGTATTACAGGCCTCCTTTCAAAAAATATTAATATGATATTATTTTTTTTAATGATATTACGTTGGTCATTAGAAATCTCAAACATCATGTTTTATATCAAAGTTCATCTTTGTGAGAACAACGTTCCACGGGTACTGTTGGATTTCATTTAATATATTTATTTTGAAAACAAAGAATAATTTTCAAAATGAATTATCGTCTCTGGAACAAGAAGATTTTTTTCATCCCCTTAGCGCCTATGCTGCACTGCACCTATGGTATCATCCTATATGCATGAATACATACATGTAAACAAAAAAAAAAGAGTTCCTGGAATGCGATTGAAATGGAAGTTCTATGCTGACGAAAAGAAAGAAGTGATGATATTTCTTGTAACTTTGATGAAAATTAATTAGAAACGGCATTTTTGAAACGATAAAAAATTTGAAGAAAATAACAGAGTTATCTGCTTTTTATTATTCCAAATTTAATCCAGCAATAATTATATTCCGACTAAGCTATAAATAATTTAGATTTTAAACAAAGACTGAGGATTGCCTGGAGTCAGGCCATGGAATATAGTTGTCTCTAATTGCATAGACTTCTGCATCTAAAATGAAGGGTTTTTACCCTCATCAGTCAAACACAGCTACTCTGATAGTTTTACCTCAGACCTCCAGTTGAGTTATCATACCTTAGGATACTGAGTAAAGTCCTCGCAAAGTCACCTCAGCTTATTGGGATTTTCTCTAAGTGATTTTAGAATTTTCGACAAAGATGTTCGTAGGGTATTTAAAAACCAAACCATTTATCTTCCACTGAAACTTCGTCTTGGAAAATTTTGCCTGAATACCTGGACCTTGTCAGAGCTACAGTTGATTTGATTGTAATCAACCAAGGGTGCCGGCAGAAAATTTTCCAGGGGGGCAGACTCCAAAATATTTGTGATGGTTGGGCGACAGTTTGAGTGGTTTAGGGCACCAAAATACAACTTTACCCCGAAGAGGATGGATTTACAATCAATGTAAAATTCCGAGAAGCTAATTGATTTAAAAGTACCAATAATTATATTTTAGGTTTCCCAGTTGCAAAAGAAGTAATAACACATGATGGCAGTATCGCTTTATTTGCAATGAAATAAGGCTATGTGTGATTATCTGTAATTGCGTATCAGCTATAATGAAGGGGGTTGAGTCATTGCCTAGGTGGGGGTAGGGTAGATTCCTATAAAAGTACATTTTAATGGACAAACTGCTTAGTCTTCCTGATGCTTCAGATAAATGTTTAAAGAGGTAGGGGGGAGTAGGAATTAATTGAAATTTTTCTCTATACAGCTAAAATGTTACATTCCCGTATCTAAAAGCGCATATGTGGAAAAGGCAAGGCTGGTTATCATCAGCCCCCCCCCCCAGAAAATTTCTTTGGAGTGGCAAACACTACTAGGAACTTAGTTTTCAGCAAATTTAAATGGTAAAATTTTCTTTTTCTATTTTCATAAAGTACTTCAATGTATTTAACTAAATGTATGTAATGTATTTATTGATAAGAAAATCCTATTGTAGAGGTTTTGAAGGCCTCAGTTATGTCAAGATCAAAAGTCTCACAGAATTGCCATCCATACAACCAATAATACTCCTTTTCATCCAACCGAAATTCCTTAGTAGTAGTATTAACAAGGACTTTTCACCAAAATTACTATTTATCGACAATTTTTTAAGTATATTCAAATTTTATCCAAAATTGAAATTGCAAATTTAAACGTAGGACGGTACTAATCAATGTACGATTATTGATTTACACATTTTAAAAGCAATTAACCAGGGATTTAAGGGACTGGTACCTCAAATTATATCTTGGTTAGACCTGGGTATGATTTGGAAAACAATCAAATATTAAATAAAAAAGAGCTTTTGAACTGAAAGCAGGGAACAGATTTGGAACCTATTTGAACAGAAAATTATTTGTATGAAGGGGGTTGTCTGCTCCTTAGCTCCCTAGTCCTTACTACGAAGTTTGGCTTTTTTAAAATTATTAAGAAAATATACTACTGGAAAAAAAAGATTTTTCAAAGCACCAAAAAACTTTTGTTTAATGTACAGAGTGTTGAGAAGGGGGCAGTCCCCCTCTTATATACAGAGTAATATATATTCATTCTAAGTTTTAAACTTCCTCCTTGCTTTAGTTAAGGAACCTTTTCTATTTTTTTAATTACTTTTCAGGAAACTGTAAAGTTTAATGACAACAATACTTTTGGTAGCGCAGAAAAAACTATCAATATTTCAATGATCTCGATTTAGATTTTGATAAGGAGTGGCCCAGCTCAATAGTAACCGAAACTCAAAAAAATGGAATTTTGATACCAATAGATATACCAAAAGAATTGGCTTATTATGCTTTTTTCCAGCTATATAAGTTTCATTAAGTTTAGTCTTACCCATCAAAAGCTATGAGCCTGAGAAACTTTGTCCGATTTTTAAAAGAAGGGGAAGGACCCCCTAGAAGTCACAAAATCTTAATGAAAAACGCATCATCAGATTCAGCGTATCAAAGAACCCTACTCTAGAGGTTTCAAACTCATATCTGCAAAAATGTGGAATTCTGTAATTTTTACCAGGAGAAAGATCACAGATGCGTGTTTGTTTTTTTTTTTTTTTCAGGGGTGATCAATCCAGTGGGCCTAGAACGTCGAGAGATGGTTCACTCTAGTTCCACTATCCTTTTTAAATGACAATAAAAATCGGAGGGCAATTAGACCCCCTCCCAGGCCACTTTTTCTCCATATCGTCCGATCAAAATTTTGAGATAGTCTTTTTTCAGCGTAGTTGGAAGGCCCAATAGCTATGTCTTTGGACATAAAAATGACTCCCTAAAAGGTCATAAAGAAAGGTTTTTAAGTTATAAATTTGCCCATTGTTTTATTTTTTATTGGAAAGTATGCATATATTTTTTCGGGTGGGAGGGAAGGACGAATTTTCCATGCAGAGGGAAGTTTCCAGGGGGGAACTTATCAGAGGAAACTTTGCACAGGGTGAATTTGCCAGAATTCCTGTACGAAATGTCTTTATATGTCTTGCTTTCTCTTTACCGATTCAGTTTTACGCATGGATATGTTAAGGGTAATTGCCCGGGGTAAATTTTGGCCAGAATTGCATTGTCCAGACGATGTTTCTATGGGGAGGGGGATTTTCCCGTGGAGATGGAGCCAGGTATCCTGGCGTTATTTAAAAAACGATGAGAAATTAAACAAAAACGAGTTTTTTTTCAACTGAAAGTAAGGAGCAACATTAAAATTTAAAACGAACAGAAATTTTAACATATATGATGGGGGTTGTCCCCTCCTCAAGACCTCGCTCTTTAGGTTGAAGTTTAAATTTTGTCCGAATTCTTTAAAAACGACTCCTGAAACATAAGGGTCGTTTAATGAGAACAATAAGTAACTTTTTTTTAAGTACCGAAAAACTGTAGCGTGAAGAGCGAAGTGTTGAGGAGGGGCCGACTCCGCTCATATAAGTAATAATTTCTGTTCGTTTTAAGTTTTAAGTTGTTCCTTATTTTCAGTTGGAAATACTTGTTTTTTCTTCATTTCATGAAGCTTAAACATTTTTCTAAAGGCAATGGAAAAAATATGGCAATTAAAGTAGAAGTATATAAAAATGAAAAAAGTAAGTAATTACAAAAAAATACACAAGACAATAGCCTACATACAAAAATGAAGATATAAACTCTCAGCATTCACTTCTATGTTTTAACAATATCAACAGTTTCGAAAGTGGTTGTCGAACACCAAAATATGTAATGCCTTTAGACTCAGTGTTTATAAAAAGTAACGATTATCAAAGAAGTTTGTTTAAAGTAAAACATTAAAACTGAGACTAAGCAAATCAGGTAAAAAACATTCAAGTCAATATTTTTGTTTTAATTTTGAATACCATAAATCAATATATTTGACACCTTTATACTTCATAACCGTAAAAAATTAAATCTCTTTCAAAGTGACAATTAGATAAATACAATCACTCCTGGAAAAAAATAAATGATAATGAAATAGGGAGAAATTACAGAAATTCCCAGCATTATGTTCAGAGGAAACGTTTCTGATTATAGTGGCTTCATATATCAGCTCATGGGTACTCTTGCAACCATGAGTTGGCGGTATATTTCTACCAAAATCACCTCTTATTAAGTTTTTTTCCTAGTGTTTTCTATAGTTTTACGAACTTTCTTGTATATTAATAACTCCACTAATTACTAATAAACAAATACATATTTATGATCACCATGAAAAGATGATTCTTTGATTGAATGTTATCAATGGCGCGCAGAAACCTTTTTGGAGCCTCAATCCTTTTTTGGTAAATTCTAATAAGGCGGCTAAACAAGCGTATTGGGAATGGCGGGCCCTCGGTAAGCCAAGAGACTCGCATCCAGTTTTTTTGCTAATGAAAAAGAGAAAGGCTGAATTCCAAGCAGAGCTCCGTCGTCATAATAACCTGGTCATAGAAGAAGCTTCTTCAAACATTGATAACGACAAGGATAAGAATCTCCTTTGGAATGTTCTCCGAGGCAATAGGCGGACTAACATGCCTGATACTAATTCCACGCCATCGCTAAAAGAGTGGGACAATTATTTTTCTAAGTTGTCGACTTCGTACGATTCTAACAGTGTTGTGTTGCAATTAGATGCAAGGTTGAAGAATTTTTCAACTGATTACAGGATTTCTGAGGATATGTTACGTGGAGCAATCAAAACGTTAAAGGCACAGTCGGCTAAAGATCATGATGGCTTATTTGCTAATCACCTCAAACTTGCTCCTTCTTCTGTTCTTATTACTCTACTGGCATTTTTCAACCTTTTACTTACTACTGGTTTAGTACCATCGTCATTCTATATTGGCATAGTTACGCCTATTCCTAAGAGCGGGAAAAAAGACTTGTCATCTTGTAGTTCCTGGAGGCCAATTACTAGGGGTTCTATGATTGGGAAAGTGTTTGAGTTGTGTTTGAAGGATCTTCTTGAAATTCTTGACACTGGTTCTAATCAAGTTGGTTTCAAGAGAGGTTTGGGATGTGACCATGCCCATGCATCTTTCAGCAAAGTTATTGAAGAAGCAAGAATCTCTGGTCAACCGCTATACGCCCTCTTGATTGATATCAAAGGGGCCTTTGATAACATTTCTCATGCATCCGCTCTGCTCACTTTAATCCATGCTGGATTGCCCCTAGCTGTCATACGAGTCCTTCGCTCTTGGTATTCTGGTTTAAAGATCCGTATCTGTCCGAGTTCGTCTTCATCTCAGTCCTAATTAATTCAAGTGGGTAGAGGAATTAAACAAGGAGGAATTATTTCTCCTTATATATTCAATTCTTGTTTAGCTACTGCCCTTAATTCTCTTTCCTGCTCGTTTGTTTCATTATCTCGAAATCTGTCTTACATTGCATGTGCTGATGACATTATCCTTCTAAGCCGGTCCAAGTCTAGTCTTGTTTCTAATTTTAATATTTTAATTAATTGTTTAAAAGGTTTGGGCCTTTCTATCAGTTTTGAAAAATGTCAATTTTTTGGTTTTAAATTGTTTAGAGGATAATGTCAGGGCGACTCTCGATTGCGGCAATGGTGTTACTTTTCAGTCGTCGCCAATAGTCACTTATTTGGGATTACCTTATGCTGCTTCGAAAAGAGATTTCAAACCAGTCATGGTTCAGCATTTTCAGATGAAACTGCGCAAGGCATTTGGTCTTTTAATTCGTTTTCGGGGTCTTTACCGTCGGGACGTCCTTGGTCGTATGTATAGCGCTGTTGCTCTGCCTCACGTATTGTTCCCGTCCCTCCTCTTCCGAAATTTCAGACCTTCTGATCTTTCGCCCATTAAAGTTGCTTATTTTAAATTTTGTAAATTTTCTTTATATTATATTGTAGCGTACTCCTCATTTTTTGAGGGAAATAAAGAAAATAAAATAAAATAATAATAAATAGTTAGGCTCTTATACTTTCGTTGTTGACAAGGATCGTTGTTTATTTACCATTCATTTCTATAAATAATTTGAATTTTTTGTTGTTCCAGCCAAATCATATAGAAAATTGTTGGTAGAAAATTCGACAGGGGTCAATCAGTCACAAATTAGAACTCCTATTTTACTTATTAATGATCAAAATCTATTGGCAGGCAGCCACCAATTGAGTAACTCACATTTTTTCCATGTTTTTTCCCTATTCTGCTCTCTTTCCCTCGGTTTCCTTATAATTACGTTATAGTCCCAAATTTCCAGGGAGCCATGCCCCACTGCCGGTGCCTATGTAATCAACCCTGTATAGCTACCGCAGTTAAGGGTCAGCGCATAGTCAAAAAGTCAACACATAGTCACTTCAGCATGTTGGCAATTTTCCTTAGGGATTTTAGAATTTTCAGCAAATACGGTCTTAGGGTATTCCACAAGCACTGCATTTAAGCTCCTTGAAAAGTTTGCCTCAATATCTGGACCTTGTAAGAACTAGGGTCGACTTAACCATAATCAACCTAATCTAACTACCATAGTTTAGGCTATAAGCTGCTGGTTCTTATTAGCGCTGTCGATACACATTGAAGTCCTGAGTGTTTTCCTACAGGCTGGCACGTACGCAGGGGGGGGGGGCCTTCGGGCCTCCCCGAAATTTTGTGAAATGTATAATTTCCCCATGGTTTCTTGGGATTTCTGGCAAAATTAGGACATTTATTAAGAATCTAGATGCATGTGTGAAGCCTTTTTTGGGGAATTTTACAGCATGCAATCATCCGGTCAAGTCACTACCCAATTACTAACCCATTTTCTGTCAACTTTTTACCCTCTTTGAAGTAATTAGCAATTGTACTGTTATTTTTTTTTTTGTAAGGAGAGTTTGCTTTCCACAGCAAAATATAATTATTCTTGATATTAGGGCGTTTATCCCTCCTTTTCAGGATAAAGTACAACTTTTAATGGATCAATTTTGGAAATTATCATTTTTCATTAAAATTTACGTCTTTGCAATAGAAGAACTACCCCCCACAGCACCCATATTGCACTGTTAACCCTAAAATTTCCCTTTCAGTGGCTTATAATAGACTAATAACTGGTTCTAAATCGCTATGAACATAACCTGAGCCTAAAACGTACTTTTGAGGCTTCAGTCTTCTTCCCCCATCCGCTACAATACTACAGATTAAAGTTAGTCTGTATTTTCCGATATACGTGCTTTTTGCATTGCTAAATTAGAAAAGTGCTACTTTATATGTGTTGTTTCGAAGGTTTTGGGCCCCCTTCCCGAAAAAAAATACCTGCGTACGTGCCTGCCTACAGGTAATGCACAGGATTAAAATATTGTAGCAGAAAAACTGCTTTTATTAAAATCCTGGAAAAGCTGAAGTTTTTTACACCCTTAAGGAAAAAAAAGGAGCACTCCAAATTGCACAAATTTCCAAGAATCTTTAAATTAGCAAAATACAGCTATTTTCTAGCAATAGGCCTGTTAGTACAGGATGTCATGCATTATTTAAAAATTGTTTGTAAACTAATTTAACAACTTATATATTATCATCAGCTGCACATATACGTGGATCATTAACACAAAATGCACAATTGCCACCCTCGCCCTTTTTGTCAGAATGGTAGTTTTTTATTTCGTCTACAAATAACTCTGTATTTATTTAGGATATCGACATCTACGTCTACTCTCAAATCTTGGTGAGCCTCTAGAAAATACAACTTTATTTGTCCACATTTCCATAACCAATAAACATGGAGGTGGGGTAAGTATAGCTTATTATTTGAAATTTCTATACAACTCATGATTATCTTTTATCTGCACCAGTATTTTTATGTGTCAGAATGATCGAATGCTGTTGAAACTAATGGATTGCTAATACCATCTGATGCATTCAAAAATGAATTCGAGATAACTAAATCTTTCCTTGTGACAGTTCCAAACAAAAAAAGAGAGAAAGGAACGTGGGTGAAAAATCAGCAAAAAAAGCGAAAAATCAGCTAAAAACCCATGGTACCAAACACTTGAGAAGGTCCAGCTTTCTTTTGAAGGTCTAGTTTTCTTTGGGAATCAATAGATTGTGAATGTTTGAATTTGTATAAAAGAAAAGCATTGTAAGATTTAACTAATCATTTTGATTATTTATTTTCACAGTTCAACGTGGCAGTATTGACAAAAGTGTCATACCGCCCTAAAAACTTCATAAGAATAAAAAATCACAGTTTTAAGATACGAACAGATTAAAGCTGATTCCAGCGCATAAAAATGTTTTTACTTTGATTTAGTTGTTACTTTTAAGGGAACACGATAATTGTAACCAAAACATTCGACACAGTTGAGTTGATATCCAATATGATGAATCTAGCTGAGCATCTGCAGTCTTTTGCGAATTCTTCACGACGAATAGAATTAGATTAACAAACTGTCTAAAAATGTTTGTTCTAACTACCAATTGTCTATGTAATTAATTCCAAACTGAGCATTTAATTTTATGAGCCCTTAGTATGTTTTCATAAATGGCTTCATAATCGAATGGTTAATTATTTTACTTACTTCATATTAAGATTTAGACAGTGTTTTTGAACTTATTATTTACATATGTAAGGATTTTGGGTCACGTCTTCTATGTACAATGTTATAAAGTAGTTGTACTATATACATTGTACTATATATTGTACTAAGTACTGTAGTATTGTACTATGTTCTATGTACTAAGTCTTCTATATACAAAAGTAGCTTATAAAAAAGAACAAGCCAGGATTAAAACCTTAAAACTTGTACTGTACTGAAATTTTGTTTAATCTATAGCTCAAATAAGCTCTGACTTCTAAACACACAGCCTCGGGGTGGTATTGTAGGTGTAGCCTCGGGCTACTCCTGCTACCATCTGGGGTACCGTTTGCATATCTTTAATCAGAATACTAAAGCATTGGATATGAACTACGTTGTAATTCATGACATATATACATATATTATTACATTTCAGTATTGCGAGAAAAAGTTGCAGGCCTCCGTTTCAAGAAGCAGGCCACCGAATATGGCTCGTTTGGTGCCACTTCTTACTTGTAACTTCAGAAAATGTTGAAATTGCTCTATCTTTGGAACTTTTCCAGATAACTTAAGATTATTTCTTTGGGAAATAATAATTTTTTGGACAAAATAAAAGTTGAGATGGGGTTACTTATCTAAGGTCCCCACACATGCACCCTAAGGAATCCAAAGTTTCACATCTTGGACTACAGAACAGGATCTGGAAGTCGAATGTCTTAGTTTGCATTAGTGGGGTCATTGAGCTCAGTCACTGATGTCATGAAGCTCTGCATTTCTACTTCCAAAACTAGCAACCTTTCGCCAGTTTCTATAAAAAAAAAAAGCTCGAAAATGGAATTTCACCTTTTCAGACACTCCAAGGCTGAATAATGTTGGTCAGCAGTAGATAAAGCAAAATATTTTGTAGAGGGCTACTGGATAAAAACTTCGGTACTATCATAAACACAGAGAAAATCACGTTACCTAATTCTTGTCAAAAAAAGGATCTGCAACACTTGCCAAAATAGATGTTATTTTAACATTTTTCAAGGGTCCAATGAGAAACATGTAAAGTAGTATAAGGTGGTGCAGTGGTGCCCAAACCCTGCTATTGGACTGTTTATCCTTTCAGTATTGGGTTTTGAATTCCCTTTGTATTGGTTTTATTTTATACTGTTTCAGGGGGAAGGGTTGTTGAAGCAAATCTTTGCATTCATTCCGTTAAAAAGTTTTGACATGCAACGAAATGGTGGTACTAGGCATATAGGCATCAAAAGTCAATTGTCAGTGATCTCCGATAGGGACCAATATTTTATACTTTTTTCCAAAAATCCCTCACAAAATCGAAAAAATTAACCCCCTTTACGTTAATTGAATATTTTTGAGACATCTGGGCTATTCATAAGCTATATTATAAGTCTAATTCATGTTCTCTGTAATAACGATAAAAACAAACAATAATTTCAAAATAAATTGCTAATAGATATAGTGCCTTAAAGGATTATTGGTGCATTGTTTAGCCAATGATTTGGTAACCAAGTACTCATTATGCTAAAAAACACAGGAGGTGCTTACAAATAAGTATTGAGTTGGAATAGCAGTCGAAAAATATTCTCCAAAAAGGTTTGGCAGCTAATGTAGACGTCCTGTCTCCAAAACCCTTGGATCAATAGAATCTGTAGTTTGTCTCCAACCCCTTTAGTAAGCTTTCGTACCCTATCTCCTGTCGTAAACAGTGCAAACAGTCTCTGACTTCAGTATGTACACTCTGTATCGGACTCATTTTGATAAATGTAAATCATTCGTCTGCCATTTCGGTTGGTCGGGATCTCAGTATAACATTTAGCCGTTATAGCTCAAAATGAACTAATCGTACAGATTAAAAATGATGCTTGTTTGGCCAGTATAGTAACGTTAGTGACGAATATGTAGACCTACAGGCTACATTAAGAGCAGGCTCCACAATGGGGTACTAGTTTTGGCTAAAAATACTTTCTGGGCTTAATAGATAAAAATCTAAGGCTAATTGTTCGGTTTTCAGTTTTTTTTTTGAATTTCGGCGGGAATTAAAGCTATTTTGCCTTAATATTTATGGTTTTGATAGTTGAGTGGACCTCAAGTGGAGCCAAGATGTTGGTTTTGTTTTAGGCGATACTGGTCAAGTGGTTTTAGTTTCTTTTTGTTTTGTCTTTTTTGAAGTGTAATTCCGTATCGATTGAATTGCAGGGTAATTGATTTTTTTTCTTCTTCTTTTCTTTTCTTTTTCTTTTCCTTTTCTTTCCTTTTTTATTTTCTTCTTCTTTTTCGTATTGTTTTTATTTGTATGTGTATTGGGGTTGTAAGCCCAAACAAGCTTTGCTTCGGGCCATTTGCTTGTTTTGTTATTTATATTAATAAACCGATCTTTCTCTCTCTCTAAAAAAAAAAAAAAAAAAAAAAAAAAAAAAAAAAAAAAAAAAAAAAAAAAAAAAAAAAAAAGTCCAAAGTCAAAGAATGTTAAGTGCATTTTTAACAAATGGAAGACATATTACACTTATTTGAAATTAGATCAAAATTTTTTTAAACAAAAAAAACAGGTTTGAAAAAACCCCTTTTTTTCAAAACCAAATAAAGAGGAACTATAAAACTACCAGGTCTTCGCACTAAAGTATTGCTATTTTTTATTGAAAGAAAACCAGCGCCATAAAATGTTGCAGCTTTCGCTTAAAGGAGGATGGTAAGACCGTCATGGATAGTATGATCTCTGCTCGCTCTAAACTTTAACTTCATTTATACTTACACCCGAAAAAACTTGTTCTCCAAGTTAAATTTTTCGCTATTTTAGCGTCATGTTTGTTATTATACTGAGTAGTAAGGGGTCTTACCACCCATTAACCGCTGGCATCCTTACAGTTAGATGGGATTTGAATAAAAAAAAAAGCTTCAAAAATGGCAGTCACTCTTTAAAACTTGTAATTCCTAGTTTTTTTTCTTGGGGGGGGGGGGGGGGGTAAATGCAAAAAAAGCTTTAAGATCATATTTTAGGATTACTATACCTCCATCAAATCCCCTAAAGTTTGTCACGCATTTTACCTGCGGCCATGTTGTACGCAAAATTGGTTATCAAGATTTGGAGAATCAAGGTAAAGTGTTCAAATTTTCATTTTTAAAACAGTGTAAAAGAAGCATGCATGTAGACTCCCATATGGCCTATTAAACCAATTAAATTCAAAATAAACAAATTAAAATTATGAGGGGGTTTATTTCGCTTCTGTCCTTACCTGTGAACACCCTAGAAGGGGAGACTAAGGCTGATCAGTTGATTATATATTTTTTTTAATTTTAAACGGCTGGTGGAAGAAAAAATAATTTTTTTATGCTAGCAATCTGTCTCAGTGCAACTGGAACTCCCCTGGGAAGTTTTATTTCCTGATAATTCCCAGAGGAACCTGCACACAGTTAGGAAACAGGAAAGTTCGTGCCGAAGAAATTCTTAGGATTAGAATATTCTTTTCTCAAAACCTGTTACAAGGTTGATTCCTTATTACTTATAGAAGATGAACTTTACAAATTTAACAACATGGGTATATATGGCATTGTCTTCTGGACTAGTGCATTTGGACATAGAGGGTAAGGGGAATATCGTTATGATAGATTTGAAGTTGCTCACTTAAATGTTTTTGGAATTTTATCCTAAAACATTATTATAATATATTTAAACCCTCCCCCTCCTCTGCAGCAAATTTTTTCTGATGTTACCTTAATTTTAGGGCCCTTACCCTTACATATGCTTACCATCAAATTACATATTTGAGACTGGCTGGAAATATTGACGTGGCTCCCCAAAAGCATGGAAATAGACTATAAGTACTACCATTGTAGCTGTAGTCACTATTAGGATATCGTTTATGCTTTAGAGCCGACCTCTTTTAAATTTCATGTTTTCTCATATATCTACCTGCCAGAAAACTTCCTCGCTGTTTACGATAATACTTCACACATAAAAGCCTACAAATTATTTATTCAAAACGAACTTATCATTGATAACTGCCATGTTTAGACACTAGTTACTTTCTATAATACTTTATAAAAATTATACAAAGCAACAACAAGAAACGATTAATCTTGCTAACTTAAAATGACTAGAAATGATTTAACGTTTTTAAAAGTAAGTTGCTTTCTGAACATCTTTTTTTTAAGTGGCTTTGAAAGAAAACAAGCCGAGACATTTTTTTTCCAAAAATACCAACAATAATAATTGTTGTTGCCACAAACCACATGTAATTCCTTATTTCTAAGCCCAAAGAAAGAGCGAAACGTTTTTAGTATTTTATTCATGGTTCAAGATACAAATCTAAACCAATATGCCGACTGTGTCTACGCTCTACAAGTTTAGAGGCTTCTGTTTTAATTCCAGGCAGAAATACCATCAAACAGCAGGGAAGAATACAGATTTTGGCCCGGAATTCCTTTGTGAAGACGGGTCTCTGCGAAATGTTTCATAAAACATTTAAATAATTTTCAACAAAACAAATTAAAAAGATTAAAAGTAAGAAAATATCTACTGCTAGTCAAAATTTATTAAAAAAGGAATCTGTTTTTTCGGAAAAAAAAACCTACTGAGTCATTTTCGATTAAAAAAATTGATCCACAGAAAAAAATGAGCGATGCAAAGAAGAAATCAAAACAAAGCCGTCTAAAAAGACTTAACAGAAAATACTCTGGATACAAACATGAAAAGATGATGGGATCTGACTTAAACAAGATTACTTCAGCATCTCTTTTCTCCGTCTTTTTTCCTTTTTTTTTTGTTATTGTTTTACATAGAAAACGGCTTAATGGAGTTTTAGTTGGTGCCCTTCTTAAGACTTGCACCATGGCTGTGAATTATATTAGTTTTTTTCATTTGATTTATATTGTTCCGTCTAGTCAGTGTAATATTACAACTTGTTAACAACATTGCCTTATTACTAAAAAGCTTCAATAAAAATCATCGTAAAAATAGTAGTTTCTGCTCAATTTTGTATCAGTAATTAATTGGGAGCTGAAAAAAGTTCAAAGGTATAAAGGTCACATGATCCTTTTGCCTTTCACTATAATTCCAAAGAGGAAAATTCAAAGCAATTGGGTCACATTTAAAATTATGTATATTCAATTATGTTTCAGATTTCAGGAATAATTGCAAACATTGTTAAAAGAGATATGAAGTTTACTACAGCCCTAAATACGAATTAAAATAGATCCGTTACATGACAAAATTTGAAAACGATGCTGATATAATTCTATGTATTCTTGTAAGAAAGAAAATAAGTTTATTCAAGCCACAAATTCAAATATATGTACGTTTGTAAGGTAACACAAATTGTTACAATTATGTTTAATCAGCTTCGCCTTCAAAGTAGTTACATAAGCAATACGTTGGTATTGTTTCGTCTCAATTGATTAAATACCACAATGGTTAACTGCGGTAAAATGGCCATCTTTGTGGCAAAAAGCATGGATGAAAGGGGGGTAGACACAGGATCCAGGGGTTTACCTTATACACATCACTAACAAGTAAGGGGCAAAGGGAATTTGCCAGTTTCTTTAGCAATGAGAGAACCTTTAAAATTTTGAGGCACTTTTGATACATTCATCTACCTCAGTCGGAAACGCAGAAAAATATAATCATAATATTCAATAGGATCACAAACAGAAACAACTTGCAAAGTAGGTGAAAGCACTTTTCAGACCGTAGAAAAAAATGATCGTGTTTTAAGCCTTCAATTTTCTATTTTTTTGGCACAATTATAGGACTTATTAATAAGGATCTAAGGATTCTAAAAGGGTTATTAATATAAATTTAATGCTGCTTTTTGTCTGGTTAGTTTGTTAATCAACGTAATAGGATTTTATTAGCACTTAACAAACTGCATGGGAAAATATACTTTTTTACATTCCAATTTTTATGGCACTCGGTATTAACCAAGTGACATATAGTAATCGCCAATTCTGTCGGTCTGTCTGTCTGTCTGTCGGTCTGTCTGTCGGTCCCGGTTTTGCTACTTTAGGCACTTCCAGGTAAGCTAGGACGATGAAATTTAGCAAGCGTATCAGGGACCGGACCAGATTAAATTAGAAATAGTCTTTTTCCCGATTTGACCATCTGGGGGGGGGGGGGCGGTTAATTCGCAAAAAATAGAAAAAATGAAGTATTTTTAACTTATGAGCGGGTGATTGGATCTTAATGAAAGTTGATGTTTGGAATGATATTGTGTCTTAAAGCTCTTATTTTAAATCCCGACCGGATCTGATGACATTGGGGGGAGTTGGAGGTGGAGGAAGCCTAAAATCTTGGAAAACACTTAGAGCGGAGGGATCGGGATGAAACTTGATGGAAAAAATAAGCGCAGGTCCCAGATACATGATTGACATAATTGGAACTGATTCGCTCTCTTTGGGGTAGTTGGGGGGGGGAGTAATTCTTAAAAATTAGAAAAAAATGAGGTATTTTCAACTTACGAACGGGTGATCGGATCTCAATGAAATTTTGGTGTTTAGAAGGATATCGTGTCTTAGAGCTCTTATTTTAAATCCTGACCGGATCTGGTGACGGGGGCGGGGAGTTGGGAGGGGGAAACCTAAAACTTGGAAAACACTTAGAGTGGAGGAATCGGGATGAAACATGGTGGGAAAAATAAACACAAGTCCTAGATAGATGATTGACATAAGCGGAATGGATCCGCTCTCTTTGGGGTAGTTGGGGGGGGGGGAGGGGTATTTCTGAAAAATTAAAAAAAATGAGGTATTTTCAACTTACGAACGGGTGATCGGATCTCAATGAAATTTGATATTTAGAAGGATATCGTGGCTCAGAGCTCTTATTTTAAACCCGACCGGATCTGGTGACATTGGGGGGAGTTGGGAGGGGGAAACCTAAAACTTGGAAAACACTTAGAGTGGAGGGATCGGGATGAAACTTGGTGGGAAAAAAACACGAGTCCTAGATACATGATTGACATAACCAGAACGGATCCGCTCTCTTTGGGGTAGTTGGGGGGGGGGGGGGGTTAATTCTGAAAAATTAGAAAAAATGAGGTATTTTTAACTTACGAACGGGTGATTGAATCTCCATGAAATTTGATATTTAGAAGGATATCGTGGCTCAAAGCTCTTATTTTAAATACTGACCGGATCTGGTGACATTGGGGGAAGTTTGGGGTGGGGAAACCTAAAATGATGGAAAACGCTTAGATTGGAGGGATCGGGATGAAACCTGGTTGGAAAAATAAGCAGAAGTCTTGCATACGTGATTTACATAATTGGAACGGATCCGATCAATTGCGAGGGGGGGGGTAATTCTGAAAAATAAGAAAAAAATTACGTATTTTTAACTTACGAAGGAGTGATCGGATCTTCATGAAACTTCATATTTAGAAGGACCTCGTAACTCAGATATCTTATTTTAAATCTCAACCGGATCAAGCGTAATTGGGGGGGGGGACAGTTGGGGGGACCGGAAATCTTAGAAAATACTTAAAGCGGTGAGATCAGGATTATTATGGATGGGAAGAATAGAAACCTGTCTAATATACGTGACTGACATAACTGGACCGGATCTGCTCTCTTTGGTGGAATTGGTGGGGGGGGGGGTAATTTTGAAAATTGAGGTATTTGTAACTTACGAAAGGGTGACCAGATCTTAATGAAATTTGATATTTAGAAAGATCTTGTGCTTCAAAGTTCTAATTTCAAATTCCGACCAGATCCTGTGACATTCGGGGGAGTTGGAGGGGGAAACCGGAATTCTTGGGAGACATGAAAATTGGGGTATTTATATCTTACGAATAGATGATCGGATCGTGATGAACTTTGATTTTTAGAAGGAATTCATGTCTCAGAGCTCTTATTTCAAATCCCGACCAGATCTTTTGACATTGGGGGGAGTTGGAGGGGGAAATCTTGGAAAAACACTTGGAGTGGAGGAATCGGGATGAAGCTTGGTGGATAGAATAAACAAATGTCCTTGATACGTGATTGACAGAATCGTACTGGATTCGCTCTCTTTGGGGGAGTTGGGGGGAGGGGCTCAGTGATTTGGCGAGTTCGGTGCTTCTGGACGTGCTAGGGCGATGAAAATTGGTAGGCGTGTCAGGGAGCTGCACAATTTGACTTGATAAAGTCGTTTTCCCAGATTCGATCATCTGGGGGGCAAAAGGGAGAGGAAAAATTAGAAAAAATTAGGTATTTATTACTTACGACTGGGTGATCGGATCTTAATGAATTTTGATATTTAGAAGGACTTTGTGACTCAGAGCTCTTATTTTAAATCTTGACCGGCATTAAGCCTCTTATTTTCCTTTTTAAATCAATCTATTAATTCATAGAATTTTGTTAGAGCTCATACCATATGATCTCTTGGCTCTTAGCTCTTCTCGCCTCGTCACAAGTGCCATATGAGCTCTTAGCTCTTGTTCTACTTGTTTTTCTGAGAAAATATTCGATGAAATGGTCAGAAAACTGTCGTAAACCTTAAATATCTACTTGCTTGCCTTTTCTAGAGTAAATTTCTACTCAAAAGCAGAATCAGGGCTCGAGAACAAAACCTAGGTGGAACGACTTCAGATGACATGGACTATAAAACCCCATTTTCGCTCGCACTTTGTTCGCTCTGGCTCAAGGATAAATGAAAACCCACAGTTTTGGCCCAAGGGAAGAATTTTATACGACTTTCTAACATTTATTAGGCTATGTTCACTAATCCAGCTAAAGGTCCGTACTTTCTGTAAAATCGGGAGGGCTTAACTATTGTCATTTTCTCGGAATGAACTGGAATCGGCGACGGAAAAGAAAAAAATGACAAAGCCGAAGTGTTGCTCCCGCAAAACAATTATTTTTACGAAATCTTGTGTAATATTTGCTCATGTTGAGTAAACACAATCATTCTAGCTTGAAAAGTCGTAATTCTGTCCAGTCTTTAGCATACTAAGGGTCAAGGATAATAGGTCTTGAAGCCAAGGCTGCAACATGAAGTAAATTTTGAGAGTTAGTTTTTATCCTAGAAGAGTCATTTTGAAGAATTGTGAGCCATTTGATTCTTTCACATCATTGGCATATAAAAGTAAACTAGAAGGGGCCGATGGGTCCTTTGTACATAACATTCTGTTTAACTTTTATGATTATTCTTATTTGACCCCTATTTTCCCTACAATTATCTTAGTTTTTGGGTTTTGATGATTTTTACTACTCTTCCCCATTGATATAAATTCTGAATTAAGGGTTTTCATCTAAGCTAATCTTGACCCTCCCATTATTGATGTCCTCTCAAGAAATACACCTTGTTTTGATGTCATATAAACGAAAATTGCAAGGTGAAGCCTTTAATCATTGAATTACCAAGAGGAGAATTTAGCGAAGGGCGACTTCAGGACTGAGGTAAAGTTCATATCCTGTACATAGCTCAGTTTCTGTGTCATGAAGATAACTTGAAATTGAATGATCGTCTTTTTTTTCCTATAAAGGCACACTAGCAGGATAACTTTGAGACTATTTTACTTTTTTAGAAATTGCCTAGAACATTATTTGCAAGGAACAAACGACACTCGGACATTAAACAAGTTGGTGTCAAACAGTTGGATGAAATGTTCAAGGTAAGCTTTTCCCATATTAACTTGGTAGTTTTGCTTCTTCATTTTTACTGAGAGTTAAGAAAACACTCATACAGATGAATTTTTCCACACAACTCTGATGAGCCAAATGATATATTTTAAGAATTGCCTTCTACTTTTTTAAAAGAAACAATTCTGCAATTTTCCATTGCAATATATTATCCACTAAAATGAAGATTTTATTTGATATTTCTTCAAAGTTATTAGCTAATTTTGTGGTTAGGATTATTGCTGTGTTTAAACACAATTAAGCCCAATTACAAATTAATGTTTTTCCTTAGCTAGTTGTGTTTTTTTCTCTTCTTTTTACGCAGCAGCTTCAGTATTTTCGGTATTGATATCATAAACAGGCGCTGAATACCTTCGGAGGCATAAAAACAAAATATTTCTTATTTTTTTCATCTTGTTCATTTTTTGGAGACGTTAATTCAAAGTCTAAATGGAATTTATCGTAGACATTACCATTCTATACAGAATAAAAAGAGAAATTGGATTAATAATTAGACACAGGAAACCTTCAGTTTGACTCGTACTTGTACATTTATTTTTAAATCTATTATCTTTAATTACTAAATTGAATTCATAATCATGCTTATAAGTACGTATAATATAATCCAGGCCCAGTTATGCTTGCCAAATGTGCAGTTCCAATACACATATGGATCTCTATACTTCATAAAATGTGGTCTATGTTTTCATTATTCCCAAGAGTTAATTTTTTGGAGACGTTAATTCAAAGTCTAAATGGAATTCCTGGCCCTTTGGCAGCTGGGATCGAACCCCAAGAATTCCCAAGAGTTCATTTTTTGGAGACTTTAATTCAAAGTCTAAATGTAATTCCAGGCCCTTTGGCAGCTGGGATCGAACCCCAAGAATTCCCAAGAGTTAATTTTTTGGAGACGTTAATTCAAAGTCTAAATGGAATTCCAGGCCCTTTGGCAGCTGGGATCGAACCCCAAGAATTCCCAAGAGTTCATTTTTTGGAGACGTTAATTCAAAGTCTAAATGGAATTCCAGGCCCTTTGGCAGCTGGGATCGAACCCCGATTCCCGTATTACCAAGCAGTGATCAATCCACTGTGCCATCAAATGGCTCAAAATATTTCAGTGTATCAAGCTAAAAAACCTCTGAATGTTAACTTTTTGTATAAAAACTCAGCATTTTTTTTTAATTTGCAGTATTTTTTAGTTAAATTATCGAAGGAAAACCATTTTCCTTTATAAGATTAAAAAGCATACTACGGCTCTTGTATATGGAAATGAGGGATGGCCTTCCCGTTTTCGCACGATGAAACATCTGTAATCGCAGTAAAAACATTATCTTTATTGTAGAATGACCAAGCCATGGGAACAAACGCCAGGCTCTCCCAAAGATATTTTTATTACACCCTAAGTAGCAATTCTTTTTAACAACTTTCAGAATATTTCATGCATTGCAGTCTTTCATTTTTTTTCTCTTTGCTACAGCATCCTGGCGTTAAATCAAATAAGTAATTGTTTGCCAAACAAAAGTGAGTTCTGACTTTATGATTGAAACTGGGGTAACTTATTGTGTACATGCGAGGACACCCCCTCAACTCCCCACTCTTTATATTAAAATTAAAATATGGCTAAAAAATAATAACGTTTTTAGTTCAGATGTATTAAAAGGTAAGCAGTGAAGAAAAAACTAACAAATACGAATTGTTGTTTTTTCTATCTCATCATTCTGAACTCTAAAACTTCCGTGTGGAGAACAGGAAGATCTTTATCGGAGACACAGGATTGATCACCGCTGCTCAGTACGTCAGTAAGATAAAGAGTATGGCCACATTGACTCTCTGCTGATACTAAAATGTAAAGTTAAAGTAGTTAAGTAGGCTAAGGAATTAAATTATCTCGGTATTTGGATTGAATATGATGGTAAAATAGCCAACAACATTAAGAGGAGGAGGATCAGACGAGCGATTTCGGATTTTAGCAAGTTCAAACCAATCTCCAGTATTTGTTGATCCCGTAAGTTGAAGCTTCGCCTCCTGAATAGTAATGTGATGCCCATTTCCCTCTGCTCCTCTGGCGAATACTGGAAGCTAAGTGTCTAACAGCAAGAACATGTCCAAGCCATTGAAAATATTTATCTTGGAAAAATGCCAAATATATTATGCCAAGTGTTGTTTCAGGTTTTAACGACAGTCTTTTCTGGCATTTTAAATTCTTAGAAAATCAATGTTTTTGTTTTTGATGATACATTCAGAAATTCTAATAACTTGAGCGGGTGTAGTCCCCCCCTCTGAACCTCTACTATTTACAGGAAAGCTAAAGTATTGGTTAATAAATATTCTGAAAATTAATAATTGATTAAGCGTATTTGATTTATAAAATGTAATAGGATATCCTCAAATATAAAGGTGGCTGGCCCTCTTGCATACCAGGTCAAACTTTTTTCGCAATGCATTGATTTTGAATACCATAGTTTCTACTAAAACCGCCGTTGTGCAACAAGGTAAGACCTGTTACCCCTTCATCTCCCTTATCACGACAACAGTCCAAGCATATACATTTAAACGAAGGGAAACTAGTGAACCTGAATCTCATCTTAATATAATAAACAGGTTTCTCCTTGAATATGTTCAAAACTTGGGCCTAAAATGCGCTATTGACCCCTTGCTGCAGAAGATCCGATGAATATCTGTACAGTACTGTACTTAAAATTTATTTTGTGTTGAATTTGGATTTGTAAACTAAAAATTTTAGAAGTTTTCTAATAGAAAAATTGTTGTTTTGACATTGTTTGTCAAAATTCTGTTTTTGGCCATGCTCTCTCCAATTTACCTGACTCTCCTAGTTATGTTGTGCTTCTTCTTATCAAAACCTTTTCAGGGAATATTCTGCAGACACCCCTCCCTCCATCTTCACAGGGATCCACCAGCCCTTTTCCATAATAGCTGATGTGTAATGATACAGCACCACATACGATTTCATCAAGCCCCAAGGGAATCAACTTCGTAAAATGAAGCTTAGATGTCCATAGTAACTGATTATTTTGTGTGAACTACGTGCATCTTTGGGAATGAATGCCAATTGCGTGGCGATACTGCTTCTGAAACTGGAAAGCTCAATATTCAGTTTTCTAATACTTTCAAATTAATTGGCTGTCTCAAAATTTCCGAACGATAGCTTTTTGTCCCTCTTTTGGCTGATTTTTTTTGCACTATAATGTGGCAGAACACAATTCTTTGCTGATAAACAATCTTTTTGTGTACTGAAAAAGAGCATTAGAGCCTTTCATTTCTGTTTCTGGTAAGCTTTTTCTCAATATTCAAACACTTTGGTTCGGCATGATCATCCCTGAAAAAGAGAAAAATACACATTCATGGTCATCCTTCTTGAAGGAAGTATAAAATTTTGCATTTTTGCAGACAGACATTTGAAGCCTATACAATATGATTTTCTAATATGCTGAACTTGGTGGTTTAATTTTCGCTAAAATCACTTGCCTCTTCGGAGGTGTTTTTTCATTTTCGAAAATACAAGTATTCTCAGGTTCTGAACATTTACCGGCTACTTTCAAACTTAATGGATTTGTATCTAGAATGATTAGGATAATCCGAACGTTTTGTTGTGTGTATTTTTGCAGAATCTATTTTCTTTAGAGTATCGGTTACTATTAGAACCACGATAGATAGATAGATATAGATAGATAGATAGATAGATAGATAGATAGATAGATAGATATTTTTTATTTTCATCCAAAACATATAAATTAAAGAAAGAATTTACCATTAACAGCCACTCTTAAGACAAAAGAGTGCTGACTGTGGCCGCAATTCTAACCACCATGAATCTACTCAATCCTTTCTTCAAATGATTTTGAAGAAAGAAAAAAAAATCCTTGGGGGGGGCAAAAACACAAAATAATTAATATTAAATACTAAATAAATAAATACCCTTTCCTCTTATCACACTTCTTTCCTTTTTAAAAAATGGAATTTAACCATTCTCTTGAATGATGCCAGACTTACTGCCGCTCTGACCGATTCTGGAAGGTCATTCCAGACGCTGACACCTATGTTCCTGAGAAAAAATCCTGTTCTCGTTGTATTTCTTCTCTCGTGAGTCAAATCCTCCGAATTCCGGGTAAAATAAGGGTGATAAAACGAGTTAGTTTTAAAAAAAAATCATAAAAGTACTCAGGGCTTACCTTATTTACACTTTGAAAAACAAAAATCGCTAGCTGGTAATCACGTAGCTCGCCTATGTTCAAAATATCATTCTTTCTAAAACACCCCGCAGTATTCTGACAGTTTTGAAATTCTCCTATCAGACGCAGTGCTTTGTTTTGTATTATTTGAGTTCGCTTATAATTCATCACGAAATTGCTTGCCCAAACAGAACAACCGTACGTGATGTAAGGGTGCACAATAGCACTGTATAACAATTTGACAACTGCTACCGGGAACACTTTTTTCAGTCTCCTCATCACTCCCAATCCTCTAGCTGCTTTTGCCGACACTATTTCACCATGCTTCTTCCAAGACAAATTACAATCAATATAAAATCCGAGATATTTACAAAAAAACACCTGTGTTATGCTAACACCGTTATAAAGCACATTTTCAAGAAGTTCAGGTACACCAGTTCTACTAAACACCATAAAATTCGTTTTTCTTGGATTTACTGCAAGGGAGCTTAGAGCTGTAAAAAAATAAAGCCGACTAAGGACGTGGTTCGCTTTTTGCACAACCTCTTTTGAAGTCCGGGCAAACACTGTGATAGCTGTATCATCGGCGAAAGAGGTTAAAACTGAATCATTTAGGTAAAATCGAAGAGTATCCACATATACCAAGAAGAGTAATGTGCCAAGGACTGACCCTTGGGGAACACCACAATTTATAGGCATAGCTGCGCTATCGAACATGCACGAGCTGTTTGATTGAACAGAGAAACAGGAGTTTTAGGCATTTGAAGATAAATGATTATTTTAAATTTAAGAAATGTGTTTTAGGGCATGCTTCCATCACTTTTTGAAGCAAAAAGAGCCAGGGTTGATGCAGATCGAGCAATGGAAGAATTTCGGCTTGAATGTGGCTTAAACGAAACATCAAATGTAAAGCAATGCCTACGGGTTCTTCTACAACGACTATCAGCAAGCACCGAGGTTCAAGGATTTTCTTTAATAGAAGAAAATGGGGTGAGTGATTCCTATTGGTTTTATGCTTATTTGGTATACCACCGAGATTCCGACAATTTCATTAAGGCCGTATCCAGGAGGGGGAGGCTACAGGGCTTAAGCCCTCCCCCTTAACTTTTTGTCCGATTTGTAAACAACGCAACAAAAATGCATATAAACAAATTTTTAATGTGTGTTGAAAAGAATTTATAACCCCTCGAAAAAATACTTCCCCCCACCCTCCGAACCAAATTCTGGATGTGCCCTTAGATTTCAGTGAATTTTTTTTACAATCCTGCACTTTGCTTACTATTAGTTGGCTTGTTAAGAGTGTGTCTATAAAAATGAATCTCAACTAATAATAAAGTTTGAAAAACTTTAACATTTGAAGACGTAAAGAATCTTTGCTTCCAGAAACAGTATACAAAGCTAGCTTTCATTTTGGAATTGAGCTTCCTATTTCTTAAGTCAAATTTTTACTTAGTTTCGTATCAAACACCATAATGCATACTTGGTCTCTGTTTTAGAAAGGAAAGAAGAAGAAGAAAAAAGAGAATAGATGAAAACAACGAACAAGCTGCTTTATTAAGGCTTATGTTCCTTGTGCTAGTTTCAATATGTTATTTTTATACATTCCTTTCTGTACTGCACTCCTTTTCCTGCACCTTTTTAAAAGCGACAAAACAGAAACAAATTGCTATTTTTTAGTTGAACTTCAGTTCTATCCCAGAAAATATCCCAGTTCTATCCCAGTTCTATCCCAGTTCTATACCAGCAGAAAATTTTACTAAGTTATCTGTCTTGCCTGCTGAATTACAAAGCTCTTTGAACTCGGTCTATATCAAACATTTTCACAACCTCTCAGAATCATATAGTCAGATATGCTGTTTCTTAAAAACGGTAAATTTAAGGTTGGTTGTTTTGTATTCAGCCAGGGCCTTATTAGATCTAAAATCGGGACAGCAAATTGCTAATTTCGGTACCCAAGCAATTTGAAGGTATTTAAAATCGTGTATAGGCATTACCAAGTACGGAAAATTAATAAATGAATCTATGTGGTATAAGGCGCAGGTGCGATCATTACTTGCTAAAATTTTGTTTTAGAGAAACTATTGTTAATAATGCATGATGCAAAGTCATAATAATTAAGCATTAACTTTCTAGCAAATGTATCTAAGGTTGCTAGAAACATACTATCCCACCACTTGTTGTGCGTTGGATTTCCTAGATTAGTAGAATTAGCAACCTTCTATCCCGGTTTTACATGCTTTCGAGTACAAAAATTAGCAAAATATACTCCAATACTAGAATCCATGGAGCACTGACACCGGAAACGAATGCCCAATTTTAGTAAGAACATGTTAATGAAAAACATATAACTTTTGTCTAGTATATATATAAAAATAAGCTGTTTGTTTGTGTGTCTGTCTGTCAGTCCGCATATGACGTCTGAACTATTTCATCATATACCAATTCAAAAACGAATGTATTCAAGCCGAAGTAGCTGAGTTGGTAGAGCGTTATGTTCCAGGTTCTAGGTCCAAGAGGTTCCAGGTTCGAACCTTGGCTTTAGCATTAATACAAAAGAAGAAAAAAACTAAAAAAGATAAAAACTACAAAAAAAACTAAAAAGAAAATACTAAAAAACTAAAAAAGCTAAAAAACTAAAAAAAAACTAAAAAAGGTAAAAACAAATAAAAACTAAAAAAGAAAAAAAACTAGAAAAACTAAAAAAACGGTAAAAACTACAAAAAAACTAAGAAGAAAAAAAAACTAAAAACTAATAAAAAAACTAAAAAACTAAAAAAACTAGAAACTGAAAACGAAAAAAAACTAAAAAAAGGAAAAAACTGAAAAATAAAGGAGAAAAAGAAAACTAAAAACCGGGACACAGGGAATATAAATGACGACCGGGACACTCAAAGAGAAATTACAGACTGGGACACTGGGACATAAATAACGACCGCGAGATATAAATGACGACCGGGACACTCAAAGATAAATTACAGACCGGGACACAAATGACGACCGGAACACCGGGACATAGGGAATATAAATGACGACCGGGACGCTCAAAAAGAAATTACAGACTGGGACACTGGGACACAAATGACGACCGGGATACTGGGAATATAAATGACGACCGGGACACAGGGACACAACTACAACGGGGATGCCGGGGGAACAGGGGGGTATATAAATGACGACGGGGACACAGGGAATGTTCGATTAGCAATCACCATCAACAAAGCTCAAGGCCAATCATTAGAATAATGAGGTATAGATCTGAATACGGATTGTTTTTCCCATGGACAATTTTATGTTGCATGTTCAAGAGTCAGTAAACCCGACAATCTATTTATATGCACAGACAATGGGACATCGAAGAATGTTGTATATCCACAAGTTTTACGTAGTTAAAAACATACATATATATCTATATATATAAAAATAAGTTGTCTGTCTGTTATGTCTGTTACACTATGTCTGCTACGCCAGATTATATCTTATCTATATATAAAAATAAGTTGTATGTATTTTTGTGTTGAGGGTTTGCATATGACGTGTGAAAAATAAAGAAGAAAAAGAAAACTGAAACTAAAAATGTAGAAACTGGTTATTGCATAAATATTTCAATATATTTTGACAATAGATTAAAGTAATTCTAAAACCTTAAAACAGATACTTATAATTTTGAGGTTTATTATAAATTGTTGAGTTTTATCATGCTTGGCACGTAAAAATTTTTCTAACTGTCAATGTTGGAATGAACACTGACAAATTGAAAAACATTGAAAAAGATAGAATGTTACCAAAAAGCAAAACCAGGCTTGCGGTTCAAAGAGAAAGGGCCAGATTAGGAATATGCAATTTACATCAACGAAGGCGTGTCGAGGAACTACCAGAGCAACACGAAACCAGACTTGCTGCTGAAAGAGAAAGTAAAAAAAGAAGGCGTGTCGAGGAATCACAAGAGCAACGTGAAAACAGGATTGCGGCTTCAAGAGATAATGCCAGATTAGGAATGTGCAATTTACGTCAACGAAGGCGTGTCGAGGAACTACCAGAGCAACGCGAAACCAGACTTGCTGCTGAAAGAGAATGTAAAAAAAGAAGGCGTGCCGAGGAATCACAAGAACAGCAAGAAAACAGGCTTGCGGCTGATAGAGAAAGTAAGAAAAGAAAGCGTGCCGAGGAATCACAAGAGCAACCTGAAAATTATCGCCTGGCATTCAGGTACAGCCCAGTCGATGATTATAGTAGATGTGTTCAAATCGGGACTATGTCTAAAATTTGTCCCTATTGCAAGGCCTTGAAATTCAATGGTGAAACAATGGGAATGTGTTGCGCCTCATGAAAAGTTAAACTTCCTCTATTGGCTGCACCACCAGAGCCATTGAAGACTTTGCTTACTGGAACTACGTCAGAATCTAAGCGTTTTTATCACAGATCAGAAAATATAACTCAGGTTTCCAAATGACGTTGTTTGGTGCCCAAATCGAAAATCCAGATCAATTTATGCCTACTTTCAAAGTAAAAGGGCAAATTTATCATAAAGCAGGGTCCCTTCTACCATTCTCAGGCGAGAATCATAAATTTTTACAATTTTACTTCATCAGTGATAGAAATTCGGAATTGAATGCACGTTGCGAAATTTTTCCCAACTTTGAAAGGACAATCGTTTCCCAATGTCAACATTTTTTCCACGAAAATAATAATTTAGTGCGTTTTTTCAAAACAGCCATCGATTTGATGCCTACTGATACGCATAAAATTGTTATTTCCGCTGACAAAACGCCTCCTGGCCAACATGTGCGTAGATACAATGCTCCAACTATCGACGAAGTGGCAATCGTTATGGTCGGTGATCAGTTTTTACCTCGAGATATTATTATTCACAAGCGAAACGCTCAGTTGGTAAGAATTACTGAAACTCATCGATGCTACGATGCCCTACAATATCCTATCATTTTTGGGATGGAGCCGACGGCTATCACTTTAATATTAAATTGATGAATCCAGCCACTAACAAAGAAATGAATAAGAAATGCAGTGCAATGCATTATTATTCCTATAGACTAATGATTCGGCAGGATGAAGACAATTATATTTTAAAATGCCGTCAATTGTTTCACCAATATGTCGTTGATATGTATGCAAAAATTGAATCAGAAATTTTGCTATATATCCGCCTGAATCAGACCAAGCTCCGCTCTGAACAATACATTCATTTGCGAGATGCAGTTGTAAATGACGGTAATACCACAAACGTTGTATGATTAACGATTTTACCTTCGTCATATGCTGGCAGTCCCTGTCATATGCATGAATATGCTCAAGATGCTATTGCGTATGTTCGTCTCTATGGTCGTCCAGATCTATTTATTACATTTACATGTAATCAATCTTGGGACGAGATACAGCAGCTTTTACTTCAAGGACAATCGGCGGTTCATAGACATGACATTACGGCCCGTGTCTTCCGGCAAAAGTTGAAATCACTGATAAACTACATAGTAAAACTTGAAGTGTTTGGGTCAGTGCGATGCTGGATGTACTCAGTGGAATGGCAAAAACGAGGTTTGCCACACACACATATACTAATCTGGCTACATAATAAAATTACTTCTAACGAAATTGATGATGGGATTTCCACTGAAATACCTGATGAAAATGTCGATAAGGGGTTATATGATATTGTTGTAAAAAATATGATACATGGACCTTGCGGTGCATTGAACGAAAATTCACCATGCATGACCAAAGGAAGGTGCACAAAGCAATATCCTCGACTTTTAGTATCCAACACAATTACTGGCAATGATGGTTACCCACAATATAGAAGAAGATCTACTGAAGATGGCGGTAAAACAGCAATAATAAAGAAGCATAACGGTACCACCATCGAAGTAGATAACCAGTGGGTTGTTCCATATTCCC
Source organism: Artemia franciscana (assembly GCF_032884065.1). Lineage (NCBI taxonomy): Eukaryota > Metazoa > Arthropoda > Branchiopoda > Anostraca > Artemiidae > Artemia > Artemia franciscana. Next base: position 14,797,889 of record NC_088879.1, on the reverse strand, counting down.
CATTGTTATCAAAAACATTTAATGCACACATAAACGTTGAATACTGTAACTCCGTAAAGGCAATCAAATACATATGTAAATACGTCAACAAAGGCAGTGACTTGGCAGTTTTTGGCTTGCAGTCCGAAATCAAAGATATCGACGAAATCGTATAATATCAGGCTGGAAGATACATAAGCAGTAATGAAGCTGTTTGGCGAATTCTTTCGTAAAAAAAGAAGGCATGCCGAGGAATCACAAGAACAGCAAGAAAACAGGCTTGCGGCTGATAGAGAAAGTAAGAAAAGAAAGCGTGCCGAGGAATCACAAGAGCAACCTGAAAATTATCGCCTGGCATTCAGGTACAGGCCAGTCGATGATTATAGTATATGTGTTCAAATCGGGACTATGTCTAAAATTTGTCCCTATTGCAAGGTCTTGAAATTCAATGGTGAAACAATGGGAATGTGTTGCGCCTCAGGGAAAGTTAAACTTCCTCTATTGGCTGCACAACCAGAGCCATTGAAGACTTTGCTTACTGGAACTACGTCAGAATCTAAGCGTTTTTTTTAAGCGGGTTATATGGTATTGTTGTAAAAAATATGATACATGGACCTTGCGGTGCATTGAACGAAAATTCACCATGCATGACCAAAGGAAAGTGCACAAAGCAATATACTCGACTTTTAGTATCCAACACAATTACTGGCAATGATGGTTACCCACAATATAGAAGAAGATCTACTAAAGATGGCGGTAAAACAGCAATAATAAAGAAGCTGTTTGGCGAATTCTTTCATTTCCGATACACGAACGTAGTCCAGCTGTTGTTCACTTAGCGGTACATTTACAGAATGGTCAACGTGTTTATTTCTCGGAAACCAACGTGCAACAAAGAGCCCTGAATCCACCGTATACAAAGTTAACTGCTTTCTTTTCGCTATGCAAAAATGATTCTTTTGCAAAAAAACTGCTGTATACTGGTGCCTTCGAATTACACATGGAATACTAAAAATAAAGTACTTGAACGTCGAAAACAGGGTAAGTCAGTCGACGGCCAACCTACCATCTTCAAAGATACCACGATAGGAAGACTCTAAACCGTTCACCCCAATCAACATGAATGCTTGTTTCTACGCCTGCTTTTGGTGAATGTTCCAGGTCCGACGTCCTTTGAGTATTTGAGAACTGTAAACAGTACTATACATGACACTTACCGTAGTGCATGCCAAGCTCTGAATTTATTGGAGAATTACCAACACTGGGATAACTGCATCAATGACGCGTGCGAAACGTCGACTCCAAGTCAAATTCGTACATTGTTTGGCATCATACTAACAACTTGCTCTCCATCAGCTCCTACAGAGCTATGGGAAAAATATAAATAAAAAATGTCCGAAGATATACTCCATCGAAAACGGTTAGAGACGTCAGATATGACTTTTGATTTTACATCAGAAATTTATAACTACATTTTAGTTATTATAGAAGATTTGTGCGTATGTATGGCAAACAAACCTCTTAGGATTTGGGAATGCCTTCACCTAATCGTACCGCTGCTGTTTCGACATGTGTAGAATTGGATCGTGAACAATGTTACAGTACGAGTGATCTTTTGTCGTATGTACAAAATAACATTTCCAAGTTAACGTCGGAACAAAAAGACATTTATGATACGATAATGCATTGTGTCGATAACGACGTTGGAGAAATTTTCTTTTTGGATGCGCCAGGAGGTACTGGTAAAACATTTGTGATAAAACTGATTCTGGCATCAATTCGATCAAAAAATGATATAGCGTTGGCAATTGCGTCGTCCGGAATAGCCGCAACGTTGCTGTCTGGTGGAAGAACTGCTCATTCCGCTTTGAAATTGCCTCTGAATTTGCATTCTACAGAAACTCCCACGTGCAGTATTTCCAAATCATCTGGGATGGGTAAAGTATTGCAGCAATGCAAACTTATTATTTGGGACGAGTGCACAATGGCACACAAAAAATCGCTCGAGGCTCTGGATCAATGTTTGAAAGATTTGCGAGGGAATTCGAAACCCTTTGGCTGCACATTAATATTGCTTGCGGTAGATTTCAGGCAAACATTACCTATAATACCTAGATCAACCCCTGCAGACGAAATGAATGCTTGCCTGGAAAATTCTAATTTATGGGCACACGTAAAAACATTAAAATTAACTACAAATATGCGTGTCCGATTGCAAAACGATGACCGTGGTCAAACATTTTCAGATCAATTGCTGGCAATTGAAAACGGAAAGCTCCCAGTAGACTCAATTTCAGGACGTATACAACTACCTGCTGAATTCTGTAATTTAGTGACGTCCAAAAATGAATTGATTGAAAAAGTATTTCCGAATATTCTAAACGATTATAAAAATAATAAATGGCTAAGTGAAAGAGCGATTCTTGCACCCAAAAATATAGACGTCCACGAAATCAACAATATTGTTAGAACCAAGATTCGAGACCAGGCAGTCCTTTACAAGTCAGTCGAAACAGTTTTGGAACCAAATGAGGCGGTTAATTATCCATCTGAATTTTTAAATTCCGTGGATCTTTCAGGGTTTCCACCACACGTGATACAACTAAAAATAGGCGTACCAATAATACTGTTAAGAAATATCAACCCACCAAAGCTTTGCAATGGCACGCGACTTGCCGTAAAAAAAACAATGGAAAACGTAATAGAGGCCACAATCTTGACAGGGCCTTTTGAGGGTGAGGCTGTTCTTATTCCTCGCATTCCCATGATTCCAACGGATCTGCCTTTTCAATTTAAAAGATTGCAATTCCCAATTGGATTAGCATTTGCAATCACCATCAACAAAGCTCAAGGTCAATCATTAGAAAAATGTGGTATTGATCTTAATACTGATTGTTTTTCCCATGGACAATTGTAAGTTGCATGTTCGAGGGTCGGTAAACCTGACAATCTATTTATATGCAGCGACAATTGGACAGCGAAGAATGTTGTATATTCGCAAGTTTTACGCAGTTAATTTGTATTGTATCTATCTATCTATATAAAAACCAGTTGTGTGTATGCATGTTTGTTTGTTTGTAAAAAGAGCGTTTGTATAAGACGTCGTTATTAGCACATAAGGCTTTGTATATGCACAGACAATGGGAAAGCCAAGAATGTTGTATATTCGCAAGTTTTACGTAGTTCAAAACACATATATAAATCTATCTATATTCATAGGTGGTACACAGGGACACAACTACAATGGCGCGTAACTAATATGGCGCGTAACGACTTACGCGCGGGGGGGCTTGGGGGGGCGTGAAGCGCCACCCCAACAGCTAGTATATATATATATATATATATATATATATATATATATATATATATATATATATATATATATATATATATATATATATATATATATATATATATATATATATATATATATATATATATATATATATATATATATATATATATATATATATATATATATATCAATCTATATTCACAGGTGTGACACAGGGACACAACTACAATGGCGCGTAACAAATATGGCGCGTAAAGACTTACGCGCGGGGGGGGCTTGGGGGGGCGAAGCGCCCCCGCAAACTAGGTGTTAGGGTGCCGTGAAGCGCTACCCCAACAGATAGTATCTATATATATAAAAATAAGTTGTTTGTTTGTGTGTCTGTCGACTAACGTCATTGCAAGGATTGAGCATTATGCCGTCATGAAGTTGTTTGTCGACTGACATCATGTTTGTCAACTGACGAAATTACAGACAGGGACACAAATGACGACCGGGACACAGGGACACGGGGAATATAAATGACGACCGGGACACTCAAAGAGAAATTACAGACTGGGACACCGGGACACAAATAACAATCGGAACAGGGAATATAAATGACAACCAGGACACAGGGACACAACTACAACGGGGACGCCTGGGGGCACAGGGGGATATATAAATGACGACTGGGACACAGGGAATGTTCGATTAGCAATCACAATCAACAAAGCTCAAGGGTAATCATTAGAATAATGAGGTATAGATCTAGATACGGATTGTTTTTCCCATGGACAACCGGGACACAACTGACAACCGGGACACAGGGAATTTAAATGACGACCGGGACACTCAAAGAGAAATTACAGACCGGGACACCGTGACACAAATGACGACCGGGACACATGGAATATAAATGACGACCGGGACACACAAAGAGAAATTACAGACTGGGACACCGGGACACAAATGACGAACGGGATACAGGGAATATAAATGACTGACGACGGGGACACAGTGAATGTTTGATTAGCAATCACCATCAACAAAGCTCAAGGGCAATCATTAGAATAATGAGGTATAGATCTGAATTCGGATTGTTTTTCCCATGGACACTTATATGTTGCATGTTCAAGAGTCGGTAAACCTGACAATCTATTTATATGCACAGACAATGGGACAGCAAAGAATGTTGTAGATTCGCAAGTTTTACGTAGTTAAAAACATATATATACATATATATATATATATATATATATACTAGCTGTTGGGGTGGCGCTTTCCGCCCCCACACCTAGTTGGTGGAACCCCAACACCTAGTTGTTGTTCGCACCCCAACACCTAGTTGGTGGGGACGCTTTGCGCCCCCCAAGCCCCCAGCGCGCGTAAGTCGTTACGCGCCATATTAGTTACGCGTCAGTGTAGTTGTGTCCCTGTGTCCCACCTGTGAATAGATATATATATATATATATATATATATATATATATATATATATATATATATATATATATATATATATATATATGTTTTTAACTACGTAAAAATGCGAATATACAACATTCTTTGCTGTCCCATTGTCTGTGCATATAAATAGATTGTCAGGTTTACTGACTCTTGAACATGCAACATATAATTGTCCATGGGAAAAACAATCCGTATTCAGATCTATACCTCATTATTCTAATGATATGTCCCTGTGTCCCGGTCGTAATTTGTGTCCCGGTGTCCCAGTTTGTAATTTCTCTTTGAGTGTCCCGGTCGTCATTTATATTCCCTGTGTCCCGGTGTCCCGGTCGTCATTTGTGTCCCGGTCTGTAATTTCTATTCGAACAATCCCTGTGTCCCGGTCGTCATTTATATATCCCGCCTGGGCCCCGGCGTCCCCGTTGTAGTTGTGTCCCTGTGTCCCGGTCGTCATTTATATTCCCTGTGTCCCGGTCGTGATTTGTGTCCGGGTGTCATAGTCTTTAATTTTTCTTTGAGGTTCCCGGTCGTCGTTTATATTCCCTGTGTCCCGGTCGTCATTTGTGTCCCAGTATATAATTTCATCAGTTGACAAACATGACGTCAGTCGACAAACAACTTCATGACGCATACAGCTCAATCCTTATAATAACGTCAGTCGACAAACATGACGTCAGGCGACACACACACACACACACAGACAACTTATTTTTATATATATAGATATATATATATATATATATATATATATATATACAAGCGCAACCTTCTTGAGGAAAAAGCTGCCATGGCGGAGGAAGCGGCAAAACGAGGTGACTCCAGAGCCGTATACAAGATTACTAATGAAATTGTGGGGAAAAGCCGAAACGTAAACGGACCAGTCAAGGATGCGAGTGGCAAAACTGGCACAGACCCATCGGAAATCGCCGAAGTATGGGCCTTGCATTTCGAAAAGGTTCTGAACAGACCCCGCCCTCTGGATCCGCCTGACATCCCCGTAACCTCCTGTTTGAACCTCCAAATCAGCACCGAAGAACCGTTTGATGTAGAAATCAGTCAAGCAGCCTGCAAGCTGAAAAATGGTAGAGCTGCAGGTACAGACAGGATATCAGCTGAGATGATAAAAGCATCACTTGGCGTCTGTATGACTGTGTGGCTGACACTCTTTGCTAGCATTTGAAATTCTCAGAAAGTACCTGATGATTGGACAAAAAGTACGCTCATCAAACTTTTTAAGAAAGGTGACGCGACAAAATGCGACAACTGGAGGGGCATTAGTCTCATTTCGACTCCGGGTAAACTCTTCGCACAGATTATTCTCCGGCGCATTCAGACAGCCCTCGATAGTCACTTGCGTGACGAACAGCATGGCTTCCAGCCGTCCCGTTCCTGCACTGACCTCATCTATGTGCTACGAATGATCGAGGAGTCCAATGAATGGAGACAAAAAATGTACCTGATTTTCGTGGACTTCGAAAACGCGTTCGACTCCATCGACCGAGACTCGCTTTGGAAAATCCTGCGGTACTATGTAATCCCCGAAAAAATAGTGTCCCTAATTGTTGCATTGTATGAAAACACAGAATGCTGTGTTCGGACCCAAGATGGGAACACCAGATATTTCCGTATAAAGTCCGGCGTAAAACAGGGTTGTGTCCTTTCTCCGTTACTCTTTGTCCTCGTTATTGATTACGTACTTTGTGATTGTACAGGATTTGGCATCCAAATTGGAGAAGCCAAGAAGCTAGCCGACCTGGATTTTGCTGACGATATTGCCTTGATGGAGAGGAACAAGGCCAAACTCCAGGATCTTCTTAATACTATCTGTGAAAATTCTAGCCGACTTGGACTCAAGATCAACACGGAGAAGACAAAGAGTATGGCAACAACCGATTCCCCTCTGGACAAGAAATGCGGATATTCAACCATCGAGCAGGTCGTGGAGTTCAGGTACCTCGGCAATACTGTGGAGAACTCAGGATCAAGTGAGCGAGAAGTGCAGCAGAGGATTGGGCAAGCCAGTGGAGCTTTTAACCGACTAAAGCCAGTATGGCGATCGAAAAAGTATTCCCTGAAGCTGAAATTGAGACTATTTAATAGCAGCATCCTTTCTGCACTTCTCTACAGCAGTGAGTGCTGGAAGTTGAATCAGCAACAAGAAAGACGGATCCTAGCCTTCGAAAACAACTGCCTTCGGAGGACCCTGAACATCGAATGGAGGGATCACGTCACAAACCAGATAGGCCGCTCTATCTAAGGCCAGCCGAGGGTCACAGACGTCATCCGGCAACGTAGATGGCGTTAGCTTGGGCACGTGATCCGTATGAAGGAAGACAGGATCCCTAGGCTGATCCTAGAGTGGCAACCCCAGGGAACTTGCAGGAGAGGTAGACCCAAGAACACGCTGCGTCGCACCTACCAACGGGATTTGTTGAACATCCACATGACGATCCAGCCTCAGTGGGAAGATGTTTGGGCAGTGGCGCAGATGCGGGATGACTGGCGGCTCTTCGTGGATGCCCTGGGTGCCTCTGGCGGCACAGGAGGATCTAAGGTCTAAGGTAATATATATATATATATATATATATATATATATATATATATATATATATATATATATATATATATATATATATATATATATATATATCACAGGTGGGACACAGGGACACAACTACAATGGCGCTTAACTAATATGGCGCGTAACGATTTACGTGCGCGGGGGGCTTTGGGGGGCACTAAGCGCCCCCACCAACTAGGTGTTGGGGAGGCGCGATGCGCCCCCCCCCCCCAACAGCTAGTATATATATATATATATATATATATATATATATATATATATATATATATATATATATATATATATATATATATATATATATATACTAGCTGTCAAGGCATCGTCACGAATTTAGATCCTCAGTTTTTTGTTTTTTTTTATTTACTTTTGAGGAGACTTGGGCTTTTCAATAGGACTTTCCCAGGCAGTCAATTTTTTTCATATTTTACTAGAGACTATCCTTGAGACAGTGAAGTAGGAAGTATTTCAATTTGTTCAGCTAATTTCTTGGAATGTAAGGTCTACTTATGAAAAAGTCACATTATATAATCAAAATGCTAATAACTCTGAATTCAAACACTTAACTTCATACCATCCTCCTGATTAGCCTCCTAACATGAAAATTTCCTTTGAAACATTATCTGGTGCAAGGATCGTATTAAAACCATCTCCTTCTCCGGAGAATATCCCCGGAAAAGGATATTTTCTGGGCCTTTTATCATATTGTAAACAAGCAAAACACCAACATCAATAGCGCATTTCATCATTTTTCAAATTATACAGGGATTCGATTTAAAATATCCTTGATATATGCCAAACGATTCCAGCAAAGTTTGAATAAGATTCAGGTTCGTGCTTGATTAAAAAGCAATTTCCTTTGCACCGACATTTTATATTACTTTATTTATGTGTCGAAACTCTACATTTTAGTAATATTACATGATACTTGTTTTACATACTCAAATTCTCAACAAAATTATATACCAAAATACTTTTGACTCGTCAGACTTTTTTTTACCTCAGCTACTTAACCTACTCTGAATGTCAACAGATTTTAATAGCTATTGCATATTCTCATATTGAACTGGTTATAGAATTACCCTTAGGTCTTCATGCTAGGCAATTTAATTGAACATTTTTTTCCTTGGGAGTATGATTAGAACTGCATATTAGACCATAATAAACTAGAATTGAGCCAAGCCACTTCAAAGTTGCTATTTCTGTTGAATAGAATTAATCTATTCAAGCCAGAGTTGTAAATGAGTATTTCTCAGATGTGTCAACAATTAGCTCAAATAAAGCGTGACAGTTAATTCTCTGAGGGATAGGTTTAAACTGCTAAAGGTAAAATTCGATCTGAATAGTAAAGTTTCAAGCTTTCACTACACTTCCTGCTTATTATTTAGTAACTGCTAGAGACTATTCCCAAAATAACTGATTTAATTTAGCTTTTTATAATATACAGAGATATTATTAGCACTAAGAAATAATCAAATAACAAAAACAATAGACAAAGAGATAAATAACAGCATATACATAAGCCATCTTCAGCGCTTCTTCTGATTAGTGGTGTCAATTAAATATTACAAATTTAATATTACAAAAGAGGAGCTTTATCCTCTATTTTATTTGTAATTTTTAGTGTTCATTTTGAATTGTTTCGCCTTGTTTAGCTCCATATATTATTTATTTAGTTTCATTTTGAATTGTTTCGTCTTATTTAGCTCCATATATTATTTATTTAGTTTCATTTTTCATCTTTTGATGATTGTTACATATATTGTATGTATTTTTTTTTAACATTGGTATCATTGACCTGCAAATTTTCCTTTACTATTTCTTGTTGTTTTTTTCACCTATATTATCCAATATTTTTCGTATTGTTTTTAAAACTTTCTCAACGTCTCATATCGGTTTTATTTTATTTATATATTACGTATTTTTTGGGAATTATTGCATTGTAATACATTAATTATTCTTACCTACAAATCATGTAAATTTTTGCGTATGAGAGCCATTTTGCATATAAAATTTCATCTTATCTTTATTTTAAAATTTCACCTTATCTTTATTATCGTCTCTGTCTCACTTTTCTATGAGACATCAGATGGGTGTAGAATTTACTAAGTAGGATTTGAATATACTTTTTGCTGGTAACATTTGATTTTTTTTCAAGGTCCCAACTCCCAAGCTCGAGACTGAAACCTCAAGACCTTATAGAAGTCACAACGACTGGTGATCCTGAGTAAAACTTCTAAAGACCGAAATTAGATATTAAGTTTTATCATTTAAAAAAAGGTTTTTGAAGTCTTCCCTTATAAAAACTCAAATAAATATTTAACTATCTGGATATTTTATGAAAATGATTGTGGGTTACGTAATTTGAACAAGTATATTCTTATGATGAAAAGCCGTTTTGCTATACACAGTCCAAAAAAAATTGGTATAAGGAGGCATTCGCTTCTTACCTAGACGAAAACCATTTAAGATTTCAAGTCGCGAGAAATTACAAAAAAAACAAACACTCATTTATTTTTTATTTAACATTTAAGTTAATTAATTATTATTAATTATTTTGATTATAATTACTTAATTTTTTTTAGTTAATTTTTATTTTATTAATTAACTAGTATTTTATTAATTATTTTCATTTATTAACTGTGCCCTATACTTTATTTTAATTGAAATAAAATTTCAAAAGTTACAAAATGATTATGACCGTTAGATTATTTTTTTGAAATTTTGAACACTTACAGTTTCTTTGCGCGGGGTAAGTGCTCCCTCTGTCCTTCCCCTAAAACCACCTCTCCTTCTATCCCTTGTAATATTCCAATTAGATGACCTGCTCAAATAAAAATCTCATTTTTTCATTCTTTACCACTTTCAGTTTCCAGTTCTACACGTTCAGTGTCCTTGCTTACCACCACCGTTGCAAAGAACCATAATTTGCCTGGAAAGGACACTTATGGAGAGTCATTGGATCGTAGAACATTCAGAAAGTATTGTTACTCAGCTTCGTGGTTGTTTAGATGGTATTTCTCAATTAACCGAAGAGATTGAAACGATGTGTTCGAGCCACGGGCTTAAAGGGAAGAAGATGACAAAAGCTATTGAAAATTTCGCATGGAATGTAAGAATTGTTAAAGGACAGTTGGATCTGTTGGAAAAAAGTAAGAAAGAGGCAGCAAATATCTTAGAACAAGTGAGTCAAATTGTTTTTTTTTCGGAATTGAATATAAAGCAGTGTTTTTGTTTTCAGGTAAAAGTAGAAAGCCACGTCAAAAAACAAGGATAGGCAAAAATCACCCTTAATAAAAGGGAGCCCTCAGCTCCTTAATCTTCATACTTAAGCATGAGTAAGTTTCGGAGAGAACAATACAAATTCTCAAACAAGTAGTCCAATTAAAATAACTAAATAATAATTATAGTCATTTGAATACGCTTGCTTTTAAGTATAGAGTTCTCACTAAAACTGGAACTGACCGATTCTCACACTAAATGCCGATCAAGCGCCGATTTCAGCGCTTAACAACAGTCTATATTTGTTAGATTCTAATTAGCTTTCCGTAAAAACAACAGTTAAAACTTGCCATAAGCATCTGACTGTCGAGGAAAGGGGCAGCGACCCCACTCATATTGGCTCAAGTGATTCCTGTATGCAAAGATAAGGACTTCTCGTAACTCAGCTCCATTCTGACAAGTGATAGAGTAATCAAGAGCGAAGCCAACTCATGAATCGTCAGGGTATCTTCCGCAAAAGAGAGACTCAACAGAATCTGGCAAAACCTTGCTGTCAGCTCCTTCACAATGATGTAGACATTCAATTATGCTATTCAGCACAGAGGATTGGACAGTAACCAACATGACTTTGAAGAAGCTGTTTGTGGCTCGAACCAAAGGGGTCTAAAGATACAGGGATGTTGCTGGTACTGTTTTATCAGTAATGCCAACCTCATGGGCCGTAATATGCATATTTTATTTTCCCTGCAGGTAGCTCATTGTAAGCTGAGATGGTAAGATTATCTTCTTTGAGTGCCAGAAGAAACCCCTGTCACCTACAATTTTGACCTCGTGACCACCGAATGGAAACGACCAAATCGTCGTCCAAGAATAGGATTATCCAGTAGCCTACATCAATTCCTAAGCAAGGCAGTAATAAGACGTGAAAATGTATCAGCGACTGGTCAGGACCGAATTTTTTTGGAGGATGATGGTATCGGCTCTCTTGACGCTGGCACTAAGATCGCATGAGAATTAAGTACATTAAAACGCAAGACAAATTCTTATAAGAGGTACTGAATCATGAATTACCTTGTCTCTTTTGGTTATTGAAGTAGTTAGTATTGAATCATTTAAGCACCTCTGTATCGTTTAGAAATTTTATAGATTGATTGAGTTTATTGATCACTAAGTCTGTATTCTGATTCTATTATTATTGATATTAACATTTTTTGCATTATTATTGTATATACCGTCTTTTTTGTCTTTTTCTAACACTAAATTGGTTATCTATTATGCAGCGACAAATAGTTTGCTTTACGCTATATGTAGAAATAAATAAAACAATTAATTCTTTTATTTTAGATTCGAAATTCTGCAACTACGATTTGCACTATCTCTAGTCGAGGTTCAATACGTGAAAAGAAGCAAATCCAACTCAGTTTCAAAGCTACACGACTTCCTGATGACACAGACTGTGAAAGTCCCGGAATAGCTTCACCCCGTCGCAATGATGAAAATGCCCAAGATGCGGTGCTAAAAAAGGCTCCAACATCTCCAGTTCTGCCAGATATTAAACCCAAGAGCATATTGAAGAAATCAAACTCAACTCTAGAGTCAAACTTGCAAGGGTATAATCCAGATGTGACAAAATCACCTCAAAGCCCCCTCCCTAGATCACGTAGCCCTATACCACCAGTTCATAAGGCGAACTTTTATCTTGGTGAAAAATATGAACCCAACACAGCTTTATAGTGTTAGCTTTAAAGATTTACCTGTTTGAACCTATGTTGTTTCGTTGTTTATGGTGTTTTTCAGTTGTTCATCAAAATTTATACGGATTTTTACAGATTTCCACAGGAAAGCGTGACTTTCTTCACCCTGGAATGTATTTCTAGATGTATGTCTGGATAACATTTATGTCTATTTTGATTCAGCTTTACAGTTTTTTGCTTTTTTTTAATTTTGTGTTTTCCAAGCAATATACAGGTCTCTCAAGAGCACGAAACAAGCACATTTTCTTCGAAGATTAAAACATAATATAGCGACCTCTCACTGGTATTTACAACACCCAAAGCTATTACTCAGGGCCCGCAAGTGGTGAACCTTCAAGACCCCGGACCCTAGTGAGCAATTCCATCAGGCCCCCTAGCATCCAATCCGAACTATGACTCATAGCAACTAATTCCAATGGAGGCCCTAGCATCCAATCCCAACGAGCCCCCTAACCTGACCACCGGGGAGCTCTAGCATCCAGTTTCACTGGAAGCCCTAAGATCTAATTCCAATGGGGACCACTAGCGTCCAATTTTAATAAGCCCTTAACCTAACCACTGGGGTCCCCCTACCATCCAATTTAACCTAGGCCCTAGCGAGCAATCCCAGCTAGAGAAACCAATTCCAACGGAGGTCCTAGCATCCAATTCCATCTGGGGCCCTAGCGAGCAATTCCACCAAACAGCACTTGTGCCGTAATAGGGAATGTTTACCAGTGTTAAGGATGATTTATTCACAAGTGACATGCTTCAGGACCCGTGTGGAATCCCCGGATTTAACTGAGGAGGACAGACACCTGGGACGTTACATAATACTTTACGAACTTTCATTTAGCATAATTCTTTACGAACTTTCATTTACTTTGTCTTTCTTTTACTTTTTGGTATTTCATTTTCTTTCAAGACATTTTTCTCAGGGAACGTTTATATTCCAATGTTTTTGTCCACATTTTGATTCGAAAGGGATTTCTCCTCAATGGAATGGAGTGCTAACCAGTTGAACTATGAACTTTCATTTACTTTGTGTTTCTTTTACTTTTTGGTATTTCATTTTCTTTCAAGACATTTTTCTCAGACCTTTATATTCCAATGTTTTTGTCCACATTTTGATTCGAAAGGGATTTCTCCTCAATGGAATGGAGTGCTAACCAGTTGAACTATGAAAGTCTTTCTAATATTTTAATTCGCCTAATACATTCTACATGATTACATATTGTACGCAAGGAGAACCCCTTTTTCGCCCATACTAGAATGATTAAATGAATTACGTGTTCTGACATGGCAACAATAATTGAAACGCAGAGGGAAAAATCGATTACTTGAAATTGCAATCATTTGGTATGCACGTGCATGTTAAGTAATGCTTTTGAGAGTGCTATCAGATAATATTGCGCGTTGTTTTTAGCGCGTTTTTTAGTAATAGAGTCTTTTATTCTATTGGAATTTGAATGTTCTATCATAGATGAAATAAAAGCGAGACTATCATTATGGCTAGAATACGGCACACCTTCATTCATGATCAAAAGTCTTTCTTTTCCTCTTTACTACACAGAATTAACACTTATATTAGAGGTAAATCTTGAACGAGCATACCTGGGTACACAGGCTACAAGATGCTTAAACTGGAAAAACGATTATCAATCGAAGTTTTATCCTGGATCAATAAATCTAAAAGATACGAAATTTTATTGTGCATACAAATTTTTTAATAAAAACAAATCTACAAGTATTATTAAAGAACGTATAAAAGCAATTCAAACTCAAAAAGGGAAGTAAAACGTGAAAAAAGCCTATAAAGGATAAAATATGAGCAAAACGAACCACGAATTAAAGAATGGAGGGGATTCTCTCAACTAATTCGAGAGGGAAGTCTTGTTATTAGAGGTAAATTTAAATTATGTTTAGATATTTTTGAGGGCTTTTAATGAAAACGTCTCGTTTCTTTCAGCCAAAACTATGTGCCCCTAGCTGACAAGCGCACATTAGAATAATATTTTCTAGTTCATGTTTTCGCAAGCCAACCCTCCGTGACACACCATTTCAATTCACACTACTCTGCCACACTATCACTGGCCCCTCTAGCATCCTTTAGTATCCCCTTATCATTTCTAAGACAATTTTCAGGTATCTTCCTGTTAAAAATCATTAAATGCAGTGGTTCATGATATCGCAACTCAACCCTCGACGTGATACACCATAACAATTCAGGCCACTGTGCCAAACTATGACTGGCGTTCTGGCACCCTCTAGAACTCTCTCATCATTCCTAAGAAATTCTCCGGATATTTTCATGATAAAATCATTTATTAAATCCAGCACTTCTTGTTTTTCTAAGCCACCCTCAACATCTTACGCCATCTCGATTTGTGCCACCGTACCACACTGTAACTGACCCTCTGGCACCCGATAGCACCCCATCATCATTTCTAAGACATTTTCCAGGTATTTTCTTATTAAAAATCATGTATTAAATCCATTGGATAGTGTTTTCACCAGCCACCTTCAACGTGATACACCAAGTCAATTCATACCACTGTGCCACGCTATAACTGGCCCTCTGGCACCCTCTAGCATCTTCCTCATCAATCTTAAGACATTTCATAGGTATTTTCCGGTTAAAAATCACACATTAAATCCAATGGTTCGTGTTTTCAAAAGCCAACCTCAACGTGAATCACCATGTCAGTTCACGCTACTGTGCCACTCTAACTGATCCTCTGAAACCTTTTAGCACCCCTCATCATTCCTAAACCATTTTTAGATTTGCATTAATAAAGTGATATCCAATTCCGCTTCCCCCGCTTCTGATCCCCGCTTACAAAGGTTCCATATCCGATTCTGCTGGCTTCCACCCCCGGTTTCAGTTCCAACACTTCTGCTACTCGCCCGATGGAGTTCATAAAATAGTTCCGATTTCATCAATTTTTGCACATTATCTAAATCTTGCGACTTTATCATATAGAATATATTAGCCGAACTAAAATATTAGAAAAACTTTCGTAGTCCAACTGTTTAGCACTCCATTCCATTTTGGGAAATCCCTTTTGATTCCTAATGTGGGCAAAAATTCTACGGAAGATAAATTTCCCTGGGAAAAACGTCTTGAAAGAAAATGAAATCTCAAAAAGAAAAAAAATGTCTTGAAAGAACATAAAATCTCGTAATGTATTTTGTAACATCCCACGTTTGTGTCCTCCTTAGTTAAAACCGGCATTCCCCATGGGTCCCTGAAGAATCATGTCACGTGTGAATGTGGCATCCTTAACACGGGTTAACATTTTCTATTACGCAATAAGTGCCTGCTGCGTGGAATGGCTCGCTAGGGCCCCTGATGGAATTGAATGCTAGGGCTTCCGTTGGAATTCGTTGCTAGGAGATCCTGCTGGGATTTCTCACTAGGGCACCAGTTCAAATGGATGCTAGGGGCCCAGTGGTTAGGTTAGGTTAGGAGGCCGGTGAAATTAGATGCCAGGAGGGCCTCAGATGGGATTGGATGCCGGGGGACCCCATTGGTTAGGTTAGGTTTGGGGCCAGGTGAAATTGGATGCTAGGGCTCCCCTTTAGAATTGGATGTTAGCAACCCAAGTGAAATTAGATGCTAGGGCCCCCGGTGCTTAGGTTAGGAGGCTCGTATGGATTGGATGCTAGGCCCCCTAATGAAATTGTTTGCTAAGGGCCCCCTGTTGGAACTGGATGCTAGAGGGCCTGGTGGAATTGCTGGCTAGGGTCCGGGGTCTTGAGAGTTTTCACTAGCGGGCCCTGAAGGTTTTTTCCCACCTTGCTTTTGTAGGTTTTTTAAGTAATTACGTAACAATCAAGTAAAAATATTCCTTATTGCGTAGCAAACACCAGCATCTCGAGGATAACGTTTGTATAAGTAGAAAAGCAACTACAATTACGTAATAGACCCCTGCGTCTCTTAGAAAACATTCCCTATGACGTAACATGCACCTGCATCTCTTAGAAAATTAATAGCATGTGTGTCTTGAGGGAATTGCCGTTCAGCTTAAGTCACTAAAGTAAGAAAGGAGTAGTGGCTATGGGTGTTGTAAAAACCAGTGATGAGTCACTACTAACAATTTAAATGTGTATATTGAACTAGCATTAAGCTGAATACAGAATTAGCTTTTCAAGTATTAAGTGAATAATTATAGTTGTTAAAAACAACTAAAGATTTACTCTTTAATCCTTGCTTGTCATTTCTTTTTAATTATAATTATTATTTTCTAGACATAAAAAGTCTGAAGAACTTCCCCACGAGAGATTATAATCCCTGTAAAAATAAGGAAAAATACATAAAATACAAAATTGCTGGCCACTTTATGAAGAAAAATTAATAGTCTTTTTCTATGCTTAACCCTTTACTGGCAAAGTGAAGCCTGTTGATTCCTCGCTCACGCTAAAGTCTTTGTCATAGACTTCACTAGTCTTACCCAATTAAAAAGTTTTATATTGTTGTACTTTAAATACTTTTGTGCTCTCTTGCTCCATTACAAAAATTCAAAGGCAGCATTGGTTCAAAGTAATGAGCTTCTAAATAGCTTTTCAAAATCAGGCATACACGTGGATATTTCTACAAGAAGGTCAGAGGTGGTAAGTTCTTCCCAAAAAAGGAATTTTTTTTCAAAAACCATATTTAAAGCACCGTAAAGCTTATACGTAACGAGCAAGGAGTTGAGAGGGAGAGGCCTGGCCCTACCCCTCCTTTCACAAATCTTTATTAGCTTGATTTTGTTTTGCTTATTCGATTTAGACTTCCATCAATTGGTCTGCTGTGAATGCTGTTCTTTTCCTTATCTTATAGATTTATTCATTTTTCCAATCTTTTTTTTAAATGTTTTATGTATTTTGTTTTTATCCTTTACAACATTCAATTTTGCAATACTCTTAAACTGTAGCTTATACCAAAAGATCGCAATACCTATATAACAAGACTTATTAGTTTCAGGTTTCGCCACTCACCGAACCATAAATATAGTATTGCATAAGCTTTTTTTGCAGAGAATGACCTAGACTTGCCTGGAAAACAGCAAAATATTTCTATTTCTATATGACTTTCACCCATTTTCGAAGTGTTTTTCACTTTTCAGCAAAATAGAAAGCAAATCACAAAAACATAGTTCGGTAGAGGTAAAGCTGAATTTCAGCTACTGAATTTACTTTTTTTTTAATTGAAATACATTTTTTTAATTTGCGGTTAATTTTGAATTACAATCGAATAGTTGTTTAATATTTTAATAGTATTTTCGTCAAGATCGCAAATTTGACACATCCTATTTTGAGAGTGATTAAAAACAGACGATGAATAAAAACAAAACAAGCAAGTGTGGTTCTGTTTAAAAGAAATTAAGAACCCCTGTAGAAGATACATTTATTCACGCATCCTTTATAAAGTCTTTGAATTGCTAAGAACTCCTTATATTCTCATTTGTCCTGCCTATACATAACTAAAATAAATTATGTCTGTACAACTCACGTATAAGCTTTCGCCTAGGATTTAAACTCCACATACCACTGTTCTCAGCGTCATAGACGTATTTTATTTATTTAAAATTAACGATACCCCGTTTTAAATATTGATTTTCCGTTTTAAATATTGATTTTTACTCAGACTCAAATGAGCAATTATTTTAGTTGCGAGAAGTTAGTCTTAAGTATTTCGAAGAGTCTGAAACGCCTTAAAAATGACGCTGAATTGGAATGGAAAGCATACTTTTTAAATTGTCATTGTCAAAAAGTCTACTGTAGTCAGGGTAAGATCTGGGGGGGGAGGGGGCTAGAGGAGGCAATCACCCCGGAGGTGGCAAACCAAGCTTAAATTGTAAGATTTTGCAATTTTTTGGTTGGGAGAGGCCAAGTCTACATTTCCCCCTTCCCCTGAGAAAAAACCTAGCTCTGGCTGTGACTATGGGCTTAAAGTCCTTAACATTGAACAACAAGGAAAATCACATTTGTACATGAGCAGCACAAATGGTTTTCATTTCCTATTTATCAGCTACAAAATAATTAAATAAGACTTATCTCAAGTGGGCACCCCTAAATGCTTTTATCAAAATACTCATGAAGAGAAGCTGTAGTTTTAAGTAAAAAGTTTCAAGGCCAGGGATATAGCCGAGGAGATAATAGAGTTTTTTTTTATTCCTTGATAAAAAAAAAACATTCTAAACTAGCAAGTAATTTAAAACACTAAAGAGTATGTCTTTAATTTTCGATGTAACAATTAGATACTTTTTCAAAGACCATACTACCTTTCTATGACGAACAAATAAACGTTCAAATGGGGACAAGTCCTTTTATTAGACAGTGAATAGATACTGAAGTCTGGATATTCCGACGGCATATACAGCGGTCGTCATCAGCAGAAATACTAAAGTATTAAAATTAGAACTAGCATATTTATACAAAACAGTAACTTCCGGTCTATTCACTAGATTTGTCTGAGAGAATTATAACCGGGTTCATCCAAAGCCTTGAATTGTAAATTTCTTAGTTGATAATGTCTAAATATAAGTTGAATTTATAATGAAGGGGGCAAAATCTTTTTCTTCTTCTGATTACAAAAGGAATGTTTTTGAATTTATGATTTTATACTTTATTGTTCACATCTCCCCATGAATGAACCGGAAGTTATTATTTTGTTCTGAATAAATATGCTAGTTTAAAATTGTAATACATTAGTGTTTCTGCTGAAGACGACCGCTTTATATGTGGTCTAAACATAAAACTTTTGTATTTTTTCACTATCTAAAAAATAGATTTATCCCCATTTAAACATTTATTTGTAGTATATCTTTAATATAACGTATTTATAGACATGGCAGAAAATTCCTTCTTCTTTTTATTTGTTATCAGAAGCAAGTTTAATCCGGTTTGAAAAATAATATTAGTCAGTAGAGAAACATTTTTTCCTTCCAAGAGTACTTTTATAATTTTTCTTTTCAGGTACGTTCCGTGTCCCCCGAAGGAATATCCCGATGAAGAGTAGCAATTATAGCTGCATTCCAGGCCATACAATAGACATACGTGTTAGTTTTTTTTATTATTTTGTTTTAAACTAGATTTCTTCACTTATATGGTTCGGATAATATAATTTTTCAGTTCAAAGTTTCAGTTCAGTTTCAAGTTTCAGTTTAGTTTTAAAGTTCAGCCTGAACTTTAACTTAAAGAAAACGAAGTTGGTTATTTCCTTTATTTTCGGGTAACAATATGGTATTTTACTGTTTAAACTATTGTCTTTATTTTTGCTTCTTCAAAGGTTGAAAGCTGCCATTTTTTAAACCTGACATTTCGTGCATAATCGAAACTTCAATAGTTAATGTCGCACAAAATAGTAAAGTAAAGAGCAAAGATGAAACTTAAACGAAAAGAAATGATTGCTTCGCAGTTTACGCAACGTATATCAGCAATATTGGTACAAATAAACTGACTGATAACGTTTCCTTAAACTGTAGAATTTTCAAAAACTAATACTTTACTGAAAACTAACCTCGCTTGAGGTTTTGAAGGAATTAAAGTTGTATGCTAAAATGTACTGATTGAGAAAGCATTGAAAGCATTATGAATAAGTCTTTTATTTTCTGCCGGATTCATTATTTGGTTGGGTGAGTCTGAGATTTTTTTTTGTTCATGAATCCAGACACAAAAACCACAAAGGGAAAGTAAGGAAAGTGCAGATATAGTTTTATAAATGGTTTTACGAAAAATTCCCTTTAGAACAAGTTTCTTAATAGCAGAAAATTTGCTAAATAAGAAAATCAAAGAGCAAGTATATAAAAAATTCAACTATGAGGAAAGTCAAAAATACTGCCACCCTTCTCGTCAAAATTATATTTTATCCATTGGTATATAAATATTGCGTCTTAAATCAATTGCGTAATAACGCAAAAACTAAAAATAAAAAAAACATGTGTTTCTAGATGTATATTTTCACAGTCTTGACTGTAACACTGCTTATTGATTTTGGATTTATGCTAAACAACCTTATTTTTACCGCAATGGAAAACAAGAAAATGTATAAAACCTTAGTCTAGGTTAACTATATAGCGGCTAGTGATCCAGCCCGCAGAGCTGTCACTGCTGCAACTGACCCAGAATAGGTACTCGGGGTTTGGCAACGCTTCATAGTCAGCTTTAGTAAAGGAAGTGTCGTCTGCATCGGTAAGTCCCAAAACACTCGAATTGAGTTCTTGAATACATGTGAACTAAATCTTTTTTCGTTACTTTCTCATTTCATATGCCAGTCGTCTTATAAAAACCCCTTTCTTTTGATATTCAGTCGTTGGAAACAATCGAATAGTTGCATGTCAAAGTTGTCGGTTAAGGATATAAGCAGTTTTCAAGTGTCAATGCTATACCTCTTCCTACTCGTGATCATTATTGATTATTTAGGGTAACGTCATTAAGAATGCAATGTTAATTTAGGGTGCAAAATCAGTGAGAAATAGGCTAAGAAAAAAAAAGCCAAGAGGATATTTGAGCATGTTAAAAACCGTAAAGATTTCGCGCTAATTTTAAATTCAGTGCATATTGCTATTTTAGACCTATTTTGAATCACTATTTCACAAATCTGAGCTTGCTGATTGCAACCAGATATAAGGCTAAAATTGAAGCATAGAAGCCAAATCTGTGTTTCAGGGGACCCAGGCCCCCTATAAAACTCACCCCCTAGTTTCACACACATAGTCACAATTTACCTAGTTATACTCATTAGTACTGAAGGAGTATCAGGGAATTATCCATAATAAATCACCCCTTATCATCAAGATCTCCCAAAAAGTAGTATAACTGTCTTAAATCAAAAACGCATTAAGGTCATATTTCACAAAGAGTTTTAATTTCACCGACTTTTGTATTAAGGACTCCCAAGCATGCTGATCACAAATCTGAGGCTATTTTTACGAAACAGACGTCAAAAATAAAATGCATTGAAAACTTACTTGATAAAAGGTAAATAAATCGCACCTAGTAGATATCAAGAGTTATGCAGGAATTTGCCATTTGCATAATTGAAGAGCCTTAAATTGACTCCTCTCGTCTGTGACCTCGCCCCACCCAGTTCGCACATATATAGATGCTATGCCTCTTCCTACTCGTGATCCTTGGGGCTACATGGAAAGCAGGTCGTCCTTGTCTGGGTTGGGAGGATGTCATAAATAAAGATTTAAAGGAAATGGGAACTTCCTGGGAGGGTGTAAAGAGGGAGGCTTTAAATAGATTAGGTTGGAGGAGGAGCGTGCGTAGCTGCGTTGGCCTCAGGCGGCTTGGTGCTGCAGTGAGTTATTAGTAGTAGTAGTAGGGTCGTTAAGAATCCAAAGTTAATTATTACAGATGTTCAAGGTCGTTACGTGATAGCAATATCTTACAAGGTCGTACAAGGAAGACCAAAAATAAAAACACATCTAGTATAAATTCTAAAATAGTGACTGATTTTCACCAAGTGCGGTATTGGGGGTTTGCGAGTTTGCTGATTACAAATTTGTGGCAAATATTAAAATGGAAGGGTGAAAACTTGTAAAGTAATTGAGTAGATATTTCACACATAGTAAAGATGTTACACCAACTGGAATATAAGAGCGGTGAAAGGAAAATCAATTTTTACATTAGAAAGCCAACGTCTTGTGATTTTGAGCTTTGCTCTGTTTGCTTGCGCCTTCAGCTTCCGCAAATAAAGCCTAATTACCTCCTTCTACTCGCGACAGTTGGTAAGTCAGACTTTTGGTACTTGCATGCTTGTTATCACGACATAACATTTCTGGCTTTTACATATTTATTAAAAAAAAAGGCTTTTTTAACTGAAAGTAACGAGCGATATTAAAACTTAAAACGAACAGAAATTACTCCGTATATGCAAGGGGCTGTTCCCTCCTCAACACCCCGCTCTTTACGCTAAATTTTGACTCCTTCTCTCAACTCTACTTTTTAAAACAGTAAAAAAAAATAATAAAAAAATAAATAAACAGTAAAACTATTGAGCCGGGTCGCTCCTTACTACAGTTCGTCACCACGAAGTGTTTGATATTATTAACATTTGGAAAGTATTGCGAGCTTGTCAATGGAAATCTGCAAAACATAAAAAGAATCGTACATATTCTATTTAATTATTTTCATCCTAAATGGTTTACAGTTAGTTTGTAGCGTCCCTCACCTCCTCTTTTTTTACTGGGTACAATTAGGTGTGCTAATTAAATTTATCTTAAGCAACAAAACATAAACAAAGCCTTCTAATTTTGAGTTCCAGCTGTTAAAAGGCTTAAATGTAGATTAATACACCGATGTACTAGCAAACACAACTGTCAATTATGCAATCATAATCCAATTTAGATTTCTTTAATAAGTAATGGGATTTTTTCAACCACCCCGTTTTAGTTCAATAATTTTTAGGTTTCCTATTAATTTTTTAAACATCACAATACCTCTTAAATAAGTGCTGTATAAAACCGATCATGCATATATTATTTTTATTCCTTACGAAACATTTAATGAATAGACGTTCAATTGAAATGGGTTCTGATTCTAGTCTAAAATAATCAACTTTCACAAGGAGTGATTTGTTCATCTATCAAAAAATTGGTTCACGATGGTGGACTAAACACACAATAAAGCCACTTAGTTTTATATTTATTTAAAATTACTTTTTTGATAAAGGAACAGTTGACCTGATCTATTTACTAATAGAGCTAATCATAATTATAAGCAGCAAAACTAATTTTTCAAATCCATCTAAAAACTTCAACATCTCTAGTCGAAATTAATTCAATTTGGCTGTTCAGATAAAATGAACTGTCTAGTTGTGCCTCAACGTGCTTATTATGGGTCAATCCTAAATTTGCCTTCGTTGATTTTCGATATGCTTTCGACACAGTCGACAGACAGTCACTGTGGCGGATCCTTCAATCTGCTGGCGTACTCTACAATAAGACCAAAAGTGCTGTCATTGTAAATGGCCAGCTCTAATCATATTTTAAAATTAGAAACAGTGTTATGCAAGGCTGCGCAGCTGCTCCCGAACTCTTCAATTGTGTCATGGACCAAGTTCTCAAAGAAACACTGCTGGTGCATCCGTTTGGCATCGATTTTGCTGGAAGAGTTCTGTCAGATGTTGACTTCGCTGACGACGATACTGCTTTGGTATGCGAAATCTTGCTGACATCAAAACTGCCTTGGAAACGCTAGCATCTGCTGCATAAAATTTTGGTTTAAATGTAAACTGGACCAAGACCAAAATATTATCTGTGGACAAGACACAATGCAGCCCACTGACAACTATAGAAGTTCACCTACATTGGTCGAATTGTCTGCTCAAATGGAAATCTAGATGTAGTGATATCAGCAAGGGTAGCAAAGGGGAACGCCGTTTTCGGCCGCCTTCTGAGAACAATATTTCACAAACCCCAGATCAGCTGTCTCACGAAAGCTCGTATCTACTCTGCCTCGGTAGCAGGTGTTTTGTTGTGCTCGTCAGAGACTTGGCCTTTGACTCAGTCACAGATGATGAAGATAGATGCTGTCCAAACAAAACTCCTCCACAAAATCGAACACGTTAGGTGGCTCGACAGGGTACGGAACAAGGATATCCTCCGGTCCTTTAAATTACCACCCTGTCAGAACAGCTTGAGTCCCACTCGCTCCGTCGATAGGGTCATTTAATTCGCCTACCCACTGAAACACCTGCCTGACTTATATTCGACTTTAATCCAACTGCAAATGCTGGAAGCACCCCCGAGGTAGACCAGGTATGAGACGAGCAGATATCATCCACGATCGACTCACAGCTAGCCCAAAACAGACCACTCTGGAGACGACTAACGGCACTGACGTTTGGTTCCCTCTACGCAGGCAATACTGCCGAGCAAGAGCTTTAAGTAAGCAAGTCAAGTCAATCCTAAATAATGGACAGTTCATCTGCACATATCCTTGACAGTTCATTCTTCACTAACGACATTCACCAGATACAGGTCAAGCTGCTTCAATTGGCGAGCTCAATTTACGCCATTCAGACAAAAAAAAATACTGTCATCTGGTACCAGTACTGCCATCTGGTAGTCCTGTATACTATGTGACAGCATATTCAAATTGTTTTTATTTATAAGTCATACTGTTTTACTTATCTTTCTGAAGCTAGGGTGCTCCGAAAGACCGAGGAAGATTTGTTAGATTTGCTAGAGAAATTGTCTACGGATTGTTTTGGGATCCGTCGAACTGACAGTATTTCAAACAGCAAACTATGTGAAAAATCTGGTTCAATCCCGCTTTCTAGAACTATAATGAGAGAAAGGTTTAGATGGCCAGGACAGGTTCTGTGATGAATGATTTCAGATTGCAAAAGATCGTCCTTATCAGTCAACCCTCTAGGGCTAAATGAAAAGCAGGTCGTCCCCGAATGGGGTAGGAGGTAGTCGCAAGGAAGGATTTATGGGGTAGGAGGGAATCACGAGGAAATTGAAATTTCATGGGAGGATGTAGAGGGATACTTCGAATAGATTGGGATGGAGACGAAGCGTACGTAGCTGTGTTGGCCTCAGACGGCTTTGTGCTACAGTGAGTTGTTGTTAGTAATAGTAGTAGTAAATGCAGTATCTGTCATGTTAGTGACTTTTAGTAGCCTGCCGTACAAAATAGCTAGAAAGTATTTTACTTGGTTTTTATTGAAATTGTGTAATTCTTCGGTTTCTACCCCACGTGGAAGTTTTAGATGACAGAACTATTTTCTCTTTTTATACCGAAATTTGCCGAATTAGTGATCTTGTCATTTTTAGTCTTTACAAATTTCTTAAGAGATCTTAATCCTTTTAAGAACCTTAAATGTGTTGCACATATTCGTCTTTGCAATAGTAGTTTTTATCCAATATTATCTGTTCTTAGAATTGAATACACAAAACATGAAAAAAGAACGAAATGAACTGATCATATCTTAACGAGTTTATTTAGCAATGTTGAGAACCTCAGCTTCAAAAAAAGATACAAAATATAATACAGTCAAACATAAAAAAAAGGAAAATCACAGGTCAAAACATCGTGGCAGGAAGGTGAGGCCTTTCTTCTAACTTATCATAATCCACATGGAATTCCTTTGCAACTTTTCGCCAATTTTGTGGATCCCAGAAAAAATACGTACCACGTTCATATGAGTTAGTTTTCTCAACAGGAACCATGCCTGGAGCTCGAGTGATCCATACCCTTTCTTCCCGATGATACCGCCAATCTCTGCTATACCTAGAACAAAGCGCAAAAGTTAATGAGTCTGTTTCAGCCATCAAAAAATTAAACATTCTTTGCAAATAACAAGTTTCGAGAGTCATAGTTTAAAGACACTTGGTTACATGGAATAGGGAAAGAGGTGTCAGGGTTACCAATTTTTTCACTTAGCCTGTCAGATTTCCAGCCATAATCCTGCCATTTGTATTGATAGCCTGTCATTGTGTGTTCAGACCTTCGACTACACTTAACCATGGTAAACTACAGCCAATTCCAAATGCTTTACACTCCCCCATAAATGGTACAACTCAGGTGCTTGCCTTAGAGCTCTTATAATATTCTAGTGGAGTTTCTGCAACTCAATATATGTTAGGTAATTAAGCAATGTAAATGAAGTTCTTAGTCACATTTGAAGAACGTATTTGAAGTTCAGACCTTCAAATACATTTAACCGTAATGAAATTACAGCCAACTCCAAGTGCTTTACAATCCTCAATCAATGGTGCAACTCAGCTACTCTGAGTGTTGGGCTTAGAGCTCTTACACTATTCTAGGAGACTTTTTGCAACTCAATATAAGAAAAATAATTAAGCAATGTAAGTTGAGCTCTCAGTCACATTTGAAGTACATTAGAAACTTTGTCAAGGTTGATGGATCTTCAATACCGTATCTCAGAGTACGAACACACTCATTACTATAGAAATATTCATGCTACAGATAACAGCTGCTTTCAAGCTCTATAGGAAGAATTAAGTGTCACAAGGCAAGTGTTTCTTTTGAACTTGAACGACTTAAAATTAAAAATTCAAAACATACACATCGTTTAGTTACTCTACCTCATTGTGAGGGCAAAAATAGCAGTAATAAAACTTAATGCTGACCTACTATCCATAAAATAAATCTACTCTGTTATTGAGAAAACTTAGAGGCTTATCCATCTCAAAGGTCATAAAAACACCTGAAATCTACTAATAGGTGATGGATCTGTTTGTTCATGTCTTGATTATGCATTTTTCAGGAAAATTCAACTTCGTGACTGTCAGTGAAAGCAGCCTATTGATTATCAGACTTGACTTTTCCTGAAAAAAGATAATACAAACATGCTAAAATCGCCTTAAAAGTCGAATTTGAGCCTTAAGTTGTTTAAGTTGATAAGTTAAAAAGCCCTAATATAACCCTCTGTGAGAATAAGTTAAAAAGCCCTCATCCCACTTTGCCTTAAAAGGCACTATAAATACAAGATCTATATTGTTTGAAGAAAAACAGTTAAGATCAATCAATAACCAATGGATTACATTATTGGTTACACAATTCATTAGAGAGCATTTAAAATAGTTAGTCCAGAGGCCAACATGAATAAAATGGCAGTTTTTAATGTCACCAGCTAAGTACCTGCAAAGAATTAATAAAAATCCTTTTCATTCAGGGACCACTTTGAAGAATTATAGAGAGCTGGTTTGGTCTTTAGACCTTTGGTGTGAAGTATATCTTTTCAAAACGCTGAACGTGACACGAATAGTTTTTCTTTTATCTACGAAGCACATTCTAATATCATCTGTTAGTGATTACGCAGAGCATTCTCTTGGATAAGTTAAGGAACTATGTTAACTTTAAGAAAAAAAAAGCAACAGCTCTACAAGACTTTTATTTGTAACAGCTTTATTGATTTAAGAAAATAGAATTGATCATTTTCAATTATCAGATTTATTTTTCATAAGGCTTAAACACTGGAATCATTACAGCTTATGTAATGTTCCTTCTGAAACAAGCCTGTGAAGCAAGTCTACGACAACCCTGTGACTATAAGTTGCACTAAAAGGACAAGATATTCGTATCATCAGATTCCTTGGTCTCAGATTTGTCCATTCACCAACCCAGGATTATGCTATTACCTACACTTTCCTTAGAGAAGCATCTAAACTTGTATAAAAAAAAAAAAAACAGGAAAATTGTCCGTTTTTCAATGATTCTTAGGAAATTTGCAACATATTTTGACTGTGAAAAACCCTGTACAGGAAATTTTGAAAGTTTAATTAGATATATGAATAGAACTGATAGGAAGGAGAACTGAAACCGAACCGTAGAACTGAAACCGCATGAGTACTGAAACCGTAGGATAGCAGAAAAATGGAATACCAAAACTTGTCCAGGGAACAATAGCCTTCAAATGCTGTTAGGATTCCAATGCGTTTAACCCAAAATTGGAAAATAGAAGGATAGGAAAATTAATTAGGTTAAATTCCTGTTCAATCTTTTTTTGTATGTGATTTATAAGTGTTTTAGTTTTGTTTTGTTGGCCCATTACAAGCTAAGCTTCTTGGGCTTCGTAATTACTTTACGTTTTGTAACTGTTTTTTTAGTATTAATAAATTAATACTTTACGAATTTTGATTTCTTTACAAATTAATAACTTATTCCTATTGCTGGTAAAGAGGGGCAGGAAAGAATTAAATATACATGACCAGCTCACTTACTAGCCTAAGCTTGTTAGGGGGAAATCGTAATAAATCATTTATAATCGTTTTAGGTTAACACGAGCATTTTTCGCCGTATTAGGTTCAATGGCTAGCTTTTTATGTGATATAACCAATTTAATTGACAAGAAAAGTGACAGTAAGACCGCAACAAAATATCAATGTCATCTTCTTCTAGCACCCAGCTCGGAATACATCATCACGTAGCACAACTTTTTGCTTGCAATACGATTGTGATATTTTTCCTACCGCTGGCGCAAAATCCATTTTAGCCGTAGTCCAAAGCGGTTCCACCCATGTCTAAAATGTGGTCACGGCCAAGATACGATTGTTTATCTTATTTAAAATTTGGAATTTTAATTGGATTTTCTCAACACCCTTATTTTTCAACATCAGTATTTTCGCAAGGCAAACTAGCATGGCTTAGAAAAGTCAATAAACCACATCTATCATATAGTTGTTGAAAATTGCTTTCAGGCAAGGTCAGGCAATGAATCTTGGGGTTTGCGTCATTCTAAAGAGAACATGAAATCTACTTTGTCTATTTCAATTTCCACGCTGTTCCAAATTCGAATCTGGATTTATCGAATTTCTGTTTTTAGTCGAAGTTATTAACACATAAAAATGATCCAATCAAAATTTACTTGAAATTACTTTGAGATTTATTGGTGCTTGAAACATTAAAGCGGATGTATATACAAGAATTCATTTTTCAGAGGGCGTTACAATTTTTAAGCGAGAGGGCAAATTCGGCAACAAATTCAAAGCACTATCGAATTATACGAAACATGTAAGTCATTATGGAAAAAATTGTGAAGTTTTTGAGGTTCAAATGGGACAAGAGCCCGGAATCCCATGGTTTGGTTCAGGCACCAAGCTATCTTTCTAAAATATTAAATAATAAGTACTTAGCAAAAGCTATAATTAGGCACATGTGCACATAGGTCTGACTCAGAGGGGGTGAGAGGGGATGTGGAACATTTTTGCCTAAGAGTGAGGCAAAACAAAAATGTAGCCCATGAGCTGCCAATCATTCCATAGGGAGGGGGTGTCCTTTCGTAACCAGCTATTTACTTAGGTTTTCCCAAAAATAACTAGATTTTTTTATACTTGAAGCACAAGCGCTAAAAGTATTTTGCAACCCTGATTTTAGTACACTTGACATGTTCTACGTCTTAAATAGTTGAACAAACTTACAGTTCAGCAGCAGCAGCCAGTTGTAAAGCATCTCCAAAATATGTATAGAAGACGTAAAATAATAAATCTTCTTGGTATCTATTTAACTTAATAGGAGCTAGTTTTTCCCTGAAAGAAAACATATTATATAAACATTATAGTCACAATAAAAAATTCCTATATCAAAAACATTTGAATCAAAAGCACAAAATTCTGTGACTTCCAATTCCTATTACAACTTATATAGTACAAAGAAGAACGGGAACCAAAACGCAATAGAAGCTTCGACTAGTCTTTACGTAAAACTGAGTTGCCTTTTTGTACTTGGTTAATTTTTACATCTAATGCTGCTAAAATGTTGACAACAGTTACTCAAGCAGATATTTTCTTAAGACGTCTGCGAGACATCTTGAATTGGTTAGTTATTTTAACTCCAGTTTGACAAAAAGTTTGACCAGTTTAATAGGCGGTAACGGTACCACCCTTCTCCTGCTGCCCCCTGGAATAGTAAAACAAATAATAATCAAACTACTGCTAAGTTTAGCCGCTGTTCAGCCAAAGCCGTCCTTCCCAGTGTCTGATCATGAGGGAGGGTATTTTTGGAGTACACTGCCAGGATTGGATGGACTGAAGGCAGCAACATTAGTCAAAAATATTCCCCCGGGGGGAACTCCATCACCAGGAAAACTTGAAGCCTTGAATTTCGAAGAGCAAGCCAAGGTAAGAGAAAGAAGTACGATTGCTAGTTCTATTCCTAAGAATTAAGTGACAATCCCCAACCACTCGAGAGAAGAGTAGATTCTGTCTAAGCAAGTCTAAAGTTGGTGTATACGATTCTTAGTATGGGGGGAGGGCAACGGTGACTTTGGCACTAAAAAGGAATGTAAGGGGGCCAAGGAACACATGTCACAATCCCTCTTCGATCAACCCATGAGTATAGTTCAGGGTTAAATAGCACCCAAAAGTTTTCCGACATGAAAAAAGCTAAGAAGATAAAGGAAGATACAGGCAATCCTTATCTCAAAATACACGTCCAAAGGCGGCACTAATAGCCCAGTGCCTATCAGTTTTTTGTAGGGGGTAAGGGGTGAAGCCAAATAACCTTTGTGGGCCTGGTCTCGATTCAGTTTTGTGAGTTCATTCACAATATTAATGACAATAAAAACTTTCCTACTAAAATTCTCTCAAAACTTTTTGATTAGTATGTTAGGGTCCTGTGCGTTCAAAGCATTTCAAACTTCTTTCTAAAAAAAATCACTATAGTGTTATTCCGTAAGCATTTGACGAATGTAATGGTTTACAAATAAAGAAAATGACCATGCTTCCGTTGTTAAAAGTGTTGTTGCAAAGTATGAGCCCAGGGCATTTGATTAGGCAAAAGTTTTACCGAAACTAAAGTAGAAAAATAACAACCAGATTGTAAAATTGAGTAGCCAAAAATCAAAATGTGGCAGTCAAACAATTGTAAATTGAAATTATGCCATTTCAGTATTTACTTACTTATTTTTGACTCATGGAAAAAAGTAAAAAAAGGAAAAACACAAAGTGGAGTAGAAACAGTAATGAAATAAAGAATCCATAGATGGTCAGAATTTAGCAGCAGTTAGACTAAAAAATTACTTTGTGCCGTAAGGAAACATTTGTGCCGTAAAAAAGCCTGATTAAAAAGAGAATTTTGTCACAAATTAGGCTACATATCGCTGGCGACATTGTGCCAAATTCATATATTTTATCACTATTGTAATCCAGGAGTTGAGCTTATTCATACAATTTAAAGCAAGACCCATAGTTTTTTATTTTTTTAAAGAACCAAATTGCAAGTTTTAAAGATCACCGAGTACGTTTTCAGATGAAGCATTTAAAATTTTTCCATCCCACCACGTACAAATAAAAATTTATTATCTTCCTCTATAGCTTAAGGTTAATTTCGTCGCAGGATACCAATTTATAATTTGGCTTACTAATTCAGAAAAAGTCAAACTCCCACAGCGAAGAATTTTGGTCGGAAATTGAAAGGTGATCACAACTGCAAAATAACACATTCTAGTCCAGTAAAAATACGGTTTTAACCCGGCATTTGAGCAACACAACAAACATATTTTACAAAGCGATGGAATTTGATGTCATTTTGGACTGTTCTCTTTTCCATTGGACATTTCCCAGTTTTGAGAAGGATCTGCTTAAATTTTATTTATTTTACACAATAAAAAAGTTTAGAAAGTATTTGGGGAAATAAAACCAGAATGGATGATGATAGGGATATAAATTTTTCGTTTCAGATGTCTAGTAACAGAAAGAAAAGAAAAGGGCTATTTATTTACAGATATCAACTCTTAAAACAGGAATGTCGTCTTCTCTCGGTAACAGCTAACTAATATATGGTTCAATACAGGAACGACGAAGCACTAGAAACTTAATAAAAAAGAGAAGATAACATTAAAATAAATTTTAAGTCAAATGTAATGTCATAGGCTTTTCAACTAAAGCCTATGTTATTAGTAAATATTATCACTGCCACTGCTAAAAACTCACCGCAGCAACAAGCCGCCTGAACCCAACACAGCTACACACGCTCCTCCTTCATCCCAATCTATTCAAAACCGCCCTCTTTACGCCCTCCCAGGAAGTTCCCCTTTCCTTTAAATCGTTCTTATGACATCTTCCCACCCCAGACGGGGACAGCCTACTTTCCGTAGACGGTTGGACGAAAATTAAAATCTTCGGCAGTCTGTCGTCCTTCATCCACAAAACGCGCTTTAGTCATATCAACCTTTCTTTCACTACAGCCCTAGAAAGCGGATTGAACCACATTTTTCGTACATTCTACTGTTTGAAATAGGTCAGTCAGCCGGGTACCCAGATCAATCCGTAGGCGATTTCTCTGGAGTTTCTTGCAAATCTTCACCCGCTTTTCGGACCGCCCATGCTTCAGAGCCATATTTGACCACTGTCATCACTGTAGCTTCCAATACTCTAATGTTGGTTTGCAGACTTATCTTTCTATTCTACCAAACTTTTTTAAACTCTGAAAAAACATCCCAAAACATAAGTATTGACTTTTCTACTTTTAACATCTTCACTGCTTTAATCGTCTTTACTAATAATATTACCAAGGTAACTGAAGCTGCCCACTTGATCAATCGTTTCGCTACCCAAAGTCACCTTTTCATCTTCACTTATTCCTTGCCTCAGTGACTTATTCTTCTTAACCTATTCCAGTACCCCGAACTCGCAAAACCCCTTGAAGTTCATTCATTTTGCGCAGACTTTCATCTAGGATACTTAAATCATCAGCATAACCTAAGTCCAGGAGTTTTCCCTCCCCATTTGATTCCATGGTCTCCAATTGCCTTTCCTGTGCACCTTAAGACGAATTCCATAAAAATGATCCATATAAAGGGGGATAGAACACAGTCCTGTTTAACTCCTGATTTAATACAAAACCAACTGCTAACCTCATTTCCTACCTTAACCGCAGCAGTATTATTCTCGTACATAGCAATAATCACTTTAATGTATTTGTCTGGTATACCATATTAGGAAAAGACCTTTGCTAAAGCTCTTCTATCAACAGAATTGAACGCTTGCTCATAATCTATAAAGCTGAGGACCAAGGGCGTTTGACAACTCAGGCACTTCTCAATTAGTAATCTAAGAGTGAAAATTTGTTCGACGCACCCTCTACCTTTTCTAAAAACCGCACTGTTCTTCTCTTAAGATTTTGTCAGCAACTTAAGACTACAAGTGACCAAGGCTATTAGGCTTAGGTTTCGCTTGTTCGCCTGTGAGTCCAAACAAATTCAGTCCCAGATCTCGCATACAAGTCTAATAGACATTGTCCGTCACGCGTCAACCCAAAATCAATCCAATCTTTCCTCCCTTAGTTCTATGACTATATACCTTAGTTTTGCCCTAGGAATGACATATGGACGGATGATAGATAGATTTATCTATCAACAAGTGAAATAACATAATTTTTATACAATTCTAAACAGAATTGTGCGAAAATTACTTAGTAATATCATATTACTAAGTAATTTGTACCTACAGAACCTACAGTAACCTACAGAGACCAGACTAATAACTCAATATTTATCACACTCGCTCTTATCTCGTTTTTTTACAGTGGTTTAATTAAGGTTTTCCTAAAATCGTTAGGTACTTCCCCTTTTTCAAAAATCAATGAGATATACATTTATTAAAAAAAGAAAAGAAACACTTTTCTCCATTCACCTGCCAAGAAAGGCAATAAGCTTGTATATTTATATTCATAATCTTCAGTAACTCATTTCTAACCTCAAAGCCACCATATTTAAGACATTCACCACACTATCACCACCTGGAGCTTTATTATTTTTAATATTTTTAGTACTGTCGCTAATTCTTCCTCACAAACAAAACATCCTTCAAGGAAGATTAGGTATCACAAACTTTTTCATTTTCCTTCTGTCCATTTCCCTTTAACTATTTCTTTATCACTAATTACGACGTTCCTATCTTTAACTAGGACAAGTCCAGATTGACTACTCCCTCTCAATTTATTAACATGAAAGCACAATATTTTACTATTATGCCGTCTAGCTGCATCTTCCAGATCCTCAGCAATGTTATCCATGGCCTCCACTTCACACCTCCTCAGTTCATATTTTAATGCTTTCTCCGCTTTCTTTACATTCCTTTGGTTTTCATATGATCTGTCACTCAGATAATTCTTGTACAAGCCCCTCCTCTTCTCTATTAAACACAATTCTTTTAAACTAATATTC
The DNA here is from genome assembly GCF_032884065.1 of Artemia franciscana. Taxonomy (NCBI): domain Eukaryota; kingdom Metazoa; phylum Arthropoda; class Branchiopoda; order Anostraca; family Artemiidae; genus Artemia; species Artemia franciscana. The sequence continues at coordinate 14,764,004 of NC_088879.1, read as the reverse complement.
CTAGCTGCAGTCCTAACTTTCTTCCCTAAGACACCATCAGCTCCTTCACAAATTGTTTTTCTAAAATTATTCCAACCATCTTCCACATTGTCAATATTAAATTGACAGTAAATATAAAATAGGTTTTATTACCGAATAAAACATAAAAATATGGAAATGATAATAAAAAAGTAGAAAAAACTAAACCGAACCAAATATTAAGACAAACATAGATATACAGTAATGTTCACAAAATTAAACCGAAGAAACTATAAGTCTAATCCAGCGATTTACAAAAAACTATCAGCCATTCCGAAGCGAAAAAATTGGCTCAGCTGTCCCATATTTATGGTTAATTATACAATTCCATTAACAATTGAAATTCTTAGCAGTTTTACACTATCTTAATACTAGGAACTCTTTATGTTTAGGATAATTTCTGCTGAGTTTAAGCTTTAAAACTTGCCCTTTATTTTAAAATGAAACAAACTTTTTTTCTTATTCAGTAAAACGCAACCTAAAGTCCCAGCCTTTGGGGAGGTCATTATAATGCACCTGAAACGACGTGCTTTCATCTCAAACAAACTTCTTTGTTTAAGCAATTCACTCTCCTCATATTTAGCATGATTTCTGTTCAGTTTATTTTTTAATCTTCATATGAAACAAAAGTTTTCTATTATTAATCTAAGCACAAATCCAACTCCAGTCTTAAGGGGGCAGTTCAGTGTCAGAAGGACACAAAATCAAGCCCCCCCCCCAAAAAAAACGAAACAAAGCATGGCAACAACCTCGCAATATACATCTCTGCAAGAAAAAGTGGCCACTTTTATTCACGGGTTTTTAGATGCTCTGCTCGGACAAGATCGAAAGCAACTCGTAAACTTCATTTTCCAAAAATTGGCCCCGCCAATGACTCACATCGTATATCGGCTATTGATTATGGCATTTTTATGAGAATTTTATGGCCCATAAATTTAGGAGTGCTTCGCACACATAGTAAATTCTAGAATTAATATCCATTAATGAAACACGGAAATGAGCCTGAAAATGACAAGATTGGCATCGTCAAAAGCCTACCATAAAATTATGTCGCAACAATATAGCAGTGTTTTATGATGATCGCTGTCCAAAGTTTATGTTATTTGTGCCTTTCGTTTATGTTATTGTACTGTGTTCATGGCCGAATATTTGGCTTTAAAATATACGTTATCTATCTATAATTAAGCCCATTTGCAATTTTAAATTTATAATCTAGTTACTTTTGTGATGTTCACGAAGGTAGCTAACAATTTATTTTAGTAAGTCTGTTCAAGTTACATATATATTTTTTATTTTACATTACTTTAATTTTAGATTCTAGTTGTTCTGTTTTTGTTGGTTTTTCTTCTTTTTTTTTCTCCGCTAAAGATGCCTTTTTCTATACGTGCGAAATATTCGTTTTTTTGTTCTCTTCATTTCCTTTACTGGCCAGACCCGTTTGTCATTTTCAGATTTATTTTTTTTGTTTTGTCATGGCAAATTTGGCTTTAGCTCTTTTAATACCTATTAATTTTAGTTACATCTTTGCCTAAAGAGAGAGGGGATGGGGGTTGAGTAGGAAAGACCGTTCATATTTCTGACTAATCCTATTCCTTTTAATGCCACACTATACAGTCATAAAAAAATACTTGCTTTTGATCCTATTTTGCCTTTTTTGCTTTCTTATATAACACAAAGCTTTAAACTTAACCAAAATGTCTATAAACATATTTGTACACTTGAAAGCTTTGAAACACAAATTAAGCTCATGTTTATTTAATCATGTAGAGCTTCTTAGTTTTTCATACAAATAAAGTTTCTTGTGCTTGAATATAATCCATCAAAGTGAAAGTTCTTCTAGGAAAAACTTTTCTGGGGTTTTTGGGAACCAATATTAAATACAATACAGCCATACCTACGCACCAACAGCATAGAGAAGGGAGACTATTTCCATTTAGAAAAATAGCTCCCTTTTAAAAGGCCCCTTCGGTGAGAAAATTAGAAATATGTGTGCCCCAAACAGAGCCTTTTTTAGTGTTGGACGACCTCCCTCCCCGTACAGATATAAAAATCGGAAAAGTATGCGATAAATGGCATAGCTTCATCATTAAAATGAATCCCTAGCAGGGTAGTCCAAGTAAAAGAAAAAATCCGTGATATATGATGTTTAAAAAAAAAGAAATTTTTATTTCTGTACAAAGGGTATAGGTAACTTACAATCGAGCTGGCGCTAGTATCGACGAAGAAATTCATCCACGTCACCTAAAATTTAGCTTTTTTTCAGCATAATAATGAGGAAAAATTAGTTTAATTATTAAAACTAGAGAAGTAATATGTGTCTGATCTCTTTTTCTGATAGACGAACGGTTGCAAAGGTTGAAAAATGCAAAGAGACACGAAACGCCAGATGATTATATTTTTTTTTACTTGTTTGATGAGTTCAATGACGTGTTTGACGGGTTGCAATGCGATAGAAGTGTTAATGAAAATAGATAGCTAGGGTCACTGGACATCTTAATAATGTGCTTGATTCTAAAAGGCACGAACAAGGAAAAGAGGTGGACTCCCTGCTCCAATGGCGAGACAAAAAAAAGGCTGAGACTCAAGTCTTTTCAGACAGAGCTATTTATAACTCAAGTTTTGTTTATCTTTAGAACAGAAGAAAGTAAGTCTATCAAAAATTGGAACATCTTTCATACTTTCTTTTTTTTTACTGCCTTAAAATAAAAAAAAAAACATTTAACACTCAAAATCTATAAAACATCCCATTGCTATAGAATATAAAAGATAGGTGAAAAAATTTTTATTCCTAGACAAGGCGTTGTACTAAACCACATGCAAAGCTTGACGATATGCTTATGATGCCAGTCCTAGCCGTATGTGACATGATGCCAGATTCGACAGAAAGCTAAGCGTTATCTTCTATATCTATATATATAAAAATAAGTTGTCTGTCTGTCTGTGGATCTGTGGATCAGGTGACGTCATGTTTCTGTGTCGACTGACGTCATGTTTTCGACTGACGAAATTACGAAATTACATTGGGACACAAATGACGACCAGGACACCGGCACATAGGGAATATAAATGACGACCGGGACACTCAAAGAGAAAGCGACCGGGACACAAGGAATGTTCAATTAGCAATCACCATCAACAAAACACCGTCAACAAACCATCACAAATGACGACCGGGACACAGGGAGTATAAATGACGACCAGGACATAAGTAAAAAAAAAACTAAAAAAAAGGTAAAAACTACAAAAAAACTAAAAAGAAAAAAACAAACTAAAAACTAATAAAAAAACTAAAAAAGCTAAAAAACTAAAACTAAAAAATAAAAAAAACTAAAAAAAGGAAACAAAAAGAAAAATAAAGGAGAAAAACAAAACTAAAAAAATAAAAATAAAAAAAAACTAAAAAGAAAAAAGAAAAAAAAACTAAAAAAACTAAAAAAATGTAAAAACCAAAAAAAACTAAAAAGAAAAAAAGGGGAAAAATACAAAAATTTATTTCATCATTTACCATTTCAAAAACGAATGTATATACAGACTGGGACACCGGAATACAAATGACGACCGGGACACAGGGAATATAAATGACGACCGGGACACAGGGACACAACTACAAAGGGGGCGCCGGGGGGCACAGGGGGATATATAAATGACGATGGGGACACAGAGAATGTTCGATTAGCAATCACCATCAACAAAGCTCAAGGGCAATCATTAGAATCATGAGGTATAACTTAAAAAAAACTAAAAAAAAGGCAGAAAACTAAAACCTAAAAAAAATACCAATTCAAAAACGAATGTATATACAGACTGGGACACCGGGACACGAATGACGACCGGGACACCGGGACACAAGGAATATCAATGACGCCCGGGACCCTCAAAGAGAATTCACAGACTGGGACACCGGGACATAAATGACGACCGGAACACATGGAATATAAATGACGACCGGGACACCGGGGGGCACACGGGGATATATAAATGACGACGGCGACACAGGGAATCGTCGATTAGCAATCACCATCAACAAAGCTCAAGGAAATCATTAGAATCATGAGGTATAGATCTGAATACGGATTGTTTTCCCATGGACCATTATATGTTGCATGTTCAAGAGTCGGTAAACCTGACAATCTATTTATATGCACAGACAATGGGACAGCAAAGAATGTTGTATATTCGCAAGTTTTACGTAGTTAAAAACATATATATATATATATATATATATATATATATATATATATATATATATATATATATATATATATATATATATATATATATATATATATATATATATATATATATATATATCTATATTCACAGGTGGGACATAGGGACACAACTACAATGGCGCGTAACTATTATGGCGCGTAACGACTTACGCGCGCGGGGGGGCTTGGGGGGGGCGCGAAGCGCCCCCACCAACTAGGTGTTGGGGTGGCGCGAAGCGCCACCCCAACAGCTAGTATATATATAAAAATAAGTTGTCTGTCTGTCTGTGGATCAGGTGACGTCATGTTTCTGTGTCGGCTGACGTCATGAAATTAGTTGTCGTCATTTTTGCTATGACGGTGACGTCATTAATGATATTTAAGACATGCGTTCACGGAAAAATGTTTAATTGTAAAATGACTGAAGAGCCTACAATGGCAACAGCCGAGGAAGCTGTTCAAAGAGTCTATGCCAAAAAACTTGCTGCTGATAGAGAAAGTAAGAAAAGAAATCGTGCTGAGGAATCACAAGAACAGCAAGAAAACAGGCTTGCAGCTGATAGAGAAAGTAAGAAAAGAAAGCGTGCCGAGGAATCACAAGAACAGCAAGAAAACAGGCTTGCGGCTAAAGAACGCAAAACCGCGCAGTTAGATGAAAATCCACCTGGAAAGCGAGAGTCAAAACATATCAAAACTGAAAATGATAGCGATGATGATTGGGTTTGGGATTTTGACTTGGATAAGGTCATCAATGCCTACCAGATTTAAGTTAAAAAACAAAGGTTCGGCGATATGTACTTCATAGTGACGCTGAAAAATAAAGAAGAAAAAAAAAACTGAAAAAATGTAAAAAACTAAAAAAAACTAAAACGAAAAAACACTCAAAGATAAATTACAGACCGGGACACAAATGACGACCGACACAGAGGGAATATAAATGACGACCAGGAACCTCAAAGAAAAATTACAGACTGGGACACCCGGACACAAATCACGACCGGGAATATAAATGACGACCGGGAGGCAGGGACACAACTACAACGGGGACGCCGGGGGCACAGGCGGGATATATAATTGACGACCGAGACACAGGGATTGTTTGAATAGAAATTACAGACCGGGACACCGGGACACAAATGACGACCGGGACACTGGGACAGAGGGAATATAAATGACGACCAGGACACTCAAAGAGAAAATACAAACTGGGACACCAGGACACAAATGACGACCGGGACACAGGGAATATAAATGCTATTTATATGCACAGAATGTTGTACATTCGCATGTTTTACGTAGTTAAAAATATATATTTATATCTATCTCTATTCACAGGTGGGACACAGGGACACAGCTACAATGGCGCGTAACTAATATGGCGCGTAACGACTTACGCGCGCGGGGGGGCTTGGGGGGCGCGAAGCGCCCCACCAACTAGGTGTTGGGGTGGCGCGAAGCGCCACCCCAACAGCTAGTGTTTTATAATTACAAATGATATGATGTAATGAATATGAATGATATAATTAAAATGAACGATGTAAATGAATGATATAATTAAAGTAGTTATGATGTCAGTCCCAGCCACAGTTGACATGATGCCATATTTGGCAAAAAGCTAAGCGTTGCCTTTTGTCATTACAAAATATAAGCATTAAAAGATGATTAAATAATATATTAATAGAATAATGATAAATATGTCCATGAATTAGAGACGGCTTTAAGAAAAAGGGCACTTCTTTATATGTATGAGCGACTAAAAAACGTTCGGTTTATAACAGATTTCTTAAATTGTGCTTAGAAGTGAGTTTTTTGATCTACAAAATTCAAAAACCAGCGCTGATGTTTTAAGCTTCTCATTTTTTTTAAAGCTTATGTAAAATTGTAAAATTACCTATTTTCAATGGAACAACAGGTTTCAAGTTTTTTTTGTTTTTTTTTTTAATGTAAAAGAAATCCCATTTCAATAGCCTTGCAGATTGTGGGTATTTTACAGCTTAAATCCTTACCATTTTGGCGAAAGTTGTTAATTGATATTTTCCTTAAATTTCATACCTCTCGCTTGCATGCTTCTTGAAATACTAAATACCCAAAACATAAATAGCGCGAAAAGAACAATGACAAAGTTCCCAGAAAAATGTCAGTGACGATTATTTTTATTCTAAATCGGAGAATAGATGTCAAATATGAAGTAAAGGATCGTCTTGATTGACATCATTCGCCCTGTCAGCAGCACGGTCAGCTTCAACCGGAGGGCCAATCATAACCTACAAAATTTTCAGGGGTTGTACAAAAATGACCCACTAACAAAATTACTGTCGGCAGTGTCAAAGCTGTCAATCAAGATGAGGCTTAACACTTAAAAGGATTATCTTATTTAGACGAGTATTAGAGTGACCGATTGAGGAACTACTATTTTTAATTGGTACCTGAAATAGAGGGACAAAAATATACCTGATAAATGAGTTGGTTAGGTATTCAGGTGGGACATGGTAATCAATATCTTGTGGTCTGCACGGTGTTTCAGCCCAAGGACCACCGAAATTTGGATATAAGTTTTCAGGAGAATTCAAATTTAACCCTAATGTTGTTAAATCAGATCCAAGTGCCAACGCAACCAAGTTAGGGTCTGTTTCTGCCACTCGAATGAAAGTCAATAAACCGACCATGCCAAACTGATCACCGACCATTCGGGCTGGTATATTCGTGACTTTTCCTAAAAAGAAAAGAAATAAATTAAATATGTCTAATGCTTTATTTTACTCGAAGGTATGAGCTAGGAAAAAACATCAACATATACCGATGGGCTGGCGTTGCTTAGCTCAATGTCTGACTAACGAAATATCGCACACGAAATTTCTTTTCTTGAGAGCTACAAGGTGAATAGAATTTACTAAATATAGAACATTCCTATAAAAAGATAAAGCAATGAATAATATGAAAAAAAAAATAAATGAAAATAAGCAAGGAAATGGTAATCGCATCAATTTACTGTCCTCAAACCAGATCCACAAGGCACTAAAGAAAATCTTAAGAACCTCTAGTTTTATAACAAGATTTAATAAACTCATCTACAACCTGACAAAAAAGTTAAAAAACACATCGAAAATGTGTTTATGGAGGGGGGGGGGGTTCAACCCTGAACTCCTCGCCCTGGACACGCCTTGGAACTAATAGAATTGAAATCTTGCTACTGGGTTTCAAAGCAAACTAATGTCAGCAAAACTTTTATCATTACTTATTGGCTCTGTATATATGGCCAATATCTCTGTGGGGAAGTCTCGTATCTAGAATTTGGAGTATTTATCAAATATAGAATCAGAAATGACTAAACGTTTTTAGAAATAAAAGAATTTAGTAACAAAGCAATTTAACTAACTCACTCACAATTTCCAATAATACAAAACCAAAACTAGACAATAATAGAAGGATAATGGGAGAAGAGACATTAGGGGATACAAATTTTGATGGTAAGAATTTAGTTTCGTCATTACAAAACACAAACCTTCTTCTCCAACTAATAATTCTGATCGATCACTAAATTTAGTTAAAAGGTCTGTATTTTTTTTGCACACGATTTATTTGAGGTTCTTGATTACTTTTGGCAAAGTTTACATTTTAAATAGATCATTATGGAATTGATTGATATGAAATCTGGCTACTTGGTTGCTATGCAAATCAATGTCAGCAAAGCTTTTCCCATTACTTCTCATGGCCTTTATCTTCGTGAGAAATTTTGCCATTTGAAGTGATGATGTAAGCAAAATTAGATTATTTTCATCAAGTTCGTCAACTGACAGACAGAGTTGCCACACCTAATAATCTATCACTATTTATAGTGATATTTTACATTGCCTAAACAGAAAAAAAATCACTAAACCAACAATTCACTAAAATACAGTGATTTTTTCTCACCAGGTGGCAACCCTACTGACAGAGGTAAGGATGTTGAATCTAGACAATAAGAACAGACTTTCACATTTTTGTTGTTTTTACCCGTTTTTTCTAAACTATTTTAGATTGTTTCTAAGTAGGGCATACGGTTCTAAGCAACTGAGAATCGGCGTTTTAGAATTTAAAACTAAAAAAGGAAGTGAAGATACACGTTTTAGATTAGCACTTGACAAATTTATACGTTTGGATTATACATCAACACTAATATTAAAAAAGAAAAATCTCAGTAAATTAACATGTCTTTTTTTCGTAAACTATTAAGTACCCCATATTTTCAGCGCTGAAGTTACCAAAAAGTCGGATGGTTCCGTGGGATTTCTTATTTCATCAATTCTTTCAAATAAAACTCTTCTCAAATTCATTTGTGCCTTATTATGGCACAAATGACTTTTCTCTCTTTTTGAAACATATTCTATTATTTTTATTAAAGAGTATTCCTAGTTTACCTATTTGAAGTGTCTGTACAGTAAATGAAAGCATTAGCCTTCTATAATTGAGTCAGTCGAAGAGAATTAAATAATTGAATTATTAATGAAAAATTAAAACATACTTTAGTATTTTTAGGTATTTTTAATTATATAGTTGAGCAAGTCGAAGAGAATGGGTCAAGCAGCATATTAACCAAAAAAAGACGAACTGCCGGAGAAACGTGCAACATGATCATCAAAATCTAAAAAATTAGGTCAAAAAATCAAAATTAATAAGTTTCTTTTGTTATTATGTGATTTTATGCTTTTGACTTGGTAAACATGCATTTTTCAACATAATTTAGCTAGCATGAATACATCACTTGATGCTTTTTTTATGTTCTATCAGAATACAATATTTGCTTGAAATGAAAATTAGATTTTAAGCCCTTTAAGGGCTACAAAGCCCAAAAACAGCTCATAGTTATCAAAAAATTCAAAGGTAAATATGCCATTTTCAACATGATTCAGTTAGGATGAGAGTGAATACATCACTTGATGACTTTTGAATGCTCTAAAATATACATTAATTGCCTCTGGGGGAAATTAGACTTTTAGCCCTTAATGGACTAAAAGGGCTCAAAACAGCCTATAATAACCAAGTTTTAGAATGCACTTCCGAGAAAACTGACTGTTGAAAAAGAAACTGCCATTTGTATTTGATTCAGGAGTAGAGTAACACAAATATGTGTGAAATTCAAAAAAGAGCCAAAACCCCTTAAAATGAGGTGAGTTTGGTCGTGACGTCATTTTCAAGGAGTTTCAGGCTGTTTTTAAAAATTCATGTAAATTTATTTTCGAAATAACATCTTACTATTAAGACTAAGGAAAATAAAATTTACCATTCCTGAATCAGCTACCAATGGACATTTCTTCTCAGTAGACATTATTTAGAAAAAAAAAGGTTTTTAAACGCTTGGTTACTACATACTGTTTTACCTTTGGGGCCTCATTAAGGACTCAGCATGGAATTTACCCCAAAAGCAATTCAAAAATTATGAAATAGAACAAAAAAGGCATGAGGTGATGTATTCTTTTTTGTCCAAAACTTACAACACAAATAAAAACTTTGAAAACAGCTTTGCATCTCTATTACGCTTTTACGAGCTGAAAAAACATTTCGGGGGGGGGGGGGGGGTCAAAACCCTTGATCTCTTGCCAGAATACGGCCTTGCTTAGGAGTTTATTCGAGAGGGCTTTTTTCCCATTACTTTCTTTAGAAACACAAAATCCTGGAAAAATAAGACGTGACAAATGACACAGATTTTCTTTTAAAAATCTTTTTTCTTTATTACTTTCTTTAAAAAAAAGTCACAGAAAAGTAAGTTCTTTAAGCAGAAAAGTGACATTCATTTTATTAAGATTTAACTATAAAAAAGGGTTACAAAAATTTTCTGAATAAAGCAATATTTGTCAAAAAGACATTTTATGTACGGGAACACAAATGATGCCCAACTTTTTTTTGCTATAAGGACAAATCTAAATTTTGTTTTCTTAAACTTAGTTTTCTTAAGCTTCAATTTCCCAAAGAAAATTTTTTTCTTTTACTTTTTGGTGCATTAGAAGATAAAGGCCTAAAAAAATCACAATTAAAATAAATATAAAAGGACAAGGATTTTTCTAGGCCTATGATCCTCACAAATACACCAAATGACATTAAAAAGAAGCTAAATGCCAAGATATTCATGCTGCCGAGTAGTATTCACATAGCTTCCGTCTGCGAAGTATCCAATATCCTTGGTTTTAATAAGGTTATATTGATTTCTAATTTAAAGGAAAGGGCCCACAATCTAGGACATAGCGTTTCAACAGACCAACATACACAAAGTATCAAAGATTCAAGAAGAACTCCTTAATGTATATACTGAAATAATGGCAGCAATATTTTTCCCTCTTAAAGAGTCTAAAGAAAATTATTGAATACATACAACGTCTTGAAAGGGCTGCTTTGACAGAAAAGAAGTTTGTTTCAAGCAATAAATACTATTTTCTTTATCACCTCTTCCCTTATAATTTTGAGTACTTTTACTGCTGAGTACTTAAATACTTTGTACGTTAAGCATTTAAGTACTTAAAGTGCTTTTGTACTTGAAGTGCTTTTTTACTTCAAGCAATTAAGTACCGATTACTTAGTGTATTGGGTACTTTTGAAATTTTTAGTACTCACCATCTGGACTTGTTTGAAGCCCTTTTTTACTAGATTGTCCCCTTGAATCGCTGCTACTAGATTCAATGGCTGATAGGCCGTTAGGTCTTCCACTCCCTACAGCAGATCCACTTCCTATAGGTTGTACTGACTTATCCCCCGTTGAGCTCCCCTCAGTTTCCTTGTTTTGAGTTCCAGGTAAAGCAGGAAAATCTTCATTTGACATGGTAAATTCATTTTGTTCGCCACTAGGGTTCTTCATTACACCAACTACAAAATAATAAGAACAGTTAGACAGACAAAAGAAAAAAAGCGCGTATTAATAGAGGCATTTCAGCATAAAAAATTGCAAGGAAAGATCATAAACATTGAGAAATCAGCTGAATTAGTCATTTTATTATTTTTATGATTTAGTAAATATAGAATATTTACGATATATAATTCATAGTGTCAGTAGAAAAAAAAACTGTTTATGGGAAACCCGTTTATTTGTATATATTAATAGGCCAAAGATATAAAACCAAATATATGCTATGTGGTTAGCCCAGATAGTATAAAATTGAGCCTCTATTCATGGGTCATTGTTTTGAGCATTGACAATTGAGCAGTTTACAAAATTTTACAGTGGATCATTATACACACAAAAAATAATTCGATATATCCTTTTACACACTTTCATAGATACAGAATAAGGTTAAAAGAGACTCGGGGATCTTTTCTCTTTGAAAATGAACATTTTTGTTCGGCAGATTCAGCCTATTTTGTCTCATGGCTAGAGGATCAGTTTGAAACTTCTAGGGACACTTTGTAGAAGCTGGTGGCAGGGGGGGGGGGGTATACAGGGCGATTTTATTTTCTTTTGATGGAAGGGGGCAATTTTTCTCCGATCCTCACAAAAGTATAGGCTCCAGGTTGTTTCCTTTTTTTGCCTATAGTCCGACATACTCAGGCTCAACTAACCCATAAATGGTATTCGATGATAATCATCATTTTAATTTAATACGTTTTTCCATACTTTTTCAAGCTTCATATCTTCCTATTTAGATGATTTTTATTTTTGGTTAATTGATTCGTATAAAGGCAAATGAAAACTGCAAAGGAGAATCTCTCCAAATCGACCACAGATAAAAGTTTAGTATTTTTTTTTTTTTTTTTTTTTTTTTTTTTTTTTTTTAGAGATTAAAAAAATATATATATAAAAAACAAAAGAACTACTTTGGCTTTGAAATAAAAGAAAATTATCCCAGGTGGATTCCTTATTAATCAGCAAAACCTAAGCAAATTATTAGAGAAAATACGATCAAATTATATCCATTTTTAATTACAAGTGTGGCAAGAGAATACTTATTCAAAGAACAGCAAAAAAAAACAGATAAGTAATGCAAGGAGGAAGAATTTTCTTCGATAAATATTATATTGCTTAATGTTTCAAAGAAAATCCTTCCTTATATGCGACTCAATGAAAGCAACAACTAGGGTACTTAGTCTTACTCCCCATCAAGCTGAGATTCAATCACCTTCTCTTAAATGTCTTGATAACAAGCATTTAGAGAGCCCCTAACCTTTCTCTTCCCTTAAAAATAGACATAAAATCTTTTAAAGGAAAAGATGGTGTTCCCATTCCTAAAAGCAAACTACACAATTACTACTACAATCAAAAATTTACTGCAGCGCTAAGCCACACAAGGCCAACAAACGTACACATGCTTATCTTCCATCCCAATCTATTCAAAGCCTCTCTCATTAATACCTCCCGAGAAGTTTAATTTTCACTTAAATCTTCCCTTATGACATCCTCCCACCCCACCGGGGAACGACCTGCTTTTCATTTTGCCCAAGATAGTTGGCCAGCAAGGACGATCTTTAGCAATCTGTCATCCTTCGTCCGAAGAACATGTCCTAACCCTCTAAACCTTCCTCTCATAATAGCCATAGAAAGCGGGATTGAACCATATTTTTCGTAAAGCCTACCATTTGAAATGCAGTCAATCAGCCGGGTACCCAAAAGAATCGATAGGCAATTTCTATGGGAAATCAGTAATAAATCCTTCTCCTTCTTTCGGAGCGTCCAAACTTTAGACCTATACCTGACCGCTGTCATCACTATAGCTTGCAATAGTCTTAATGAGTTACTCATCTAATTCTAGAAGAGTTGGTCTAGGAGTCTAATTTAGTCTGAAGTCTAGCGGAGTTGGGCTTTTTAGGACAAAGTCTACTGAAATGATTTATATAAGTGGGAATAGAACGCAACCCTAATAAGGTCCTGATTGACCTTAATAACTAAAATTATAAAATACTAGCTGTTGGGGTGGCGCTTCGCGCCACCCCAACACCTAGTTGGTGGGGGCGCTTCGCGCCCCCCCGCGCGCGTAAGTCGTTACGCGCCATATTAGTTACGCGCCATTGTAGTTGTGTCCCTATATCCCACCTGTGAATATAGATATATATATATATATATATATATATATATATATATATATATATATATATATATATATATATATATATATATGTATATATATATATATATATATATATATATGTTTTTAACTACGTAAAACTTGCGAATATACAACATTCTTTGCTGTCCCATTGTCTGTGCATATAAATAGATTGTCAGGTTTACCGACTCTTGAACATGCAACATATAATGGTCCATGGGAAAACAATCCGTATTCAGATCTATACCTCATGATTCTAATGATTGCCCTTGAGCTTTGTTGATGGTGATTGCTAATCGACCATTCCCTGAGTCGCCATCGTCATTTATATATCCCCCTGTGCACCCCGGCGTCCCCTTTGTAGTTATGTCCCTGTGTCCCGGTCGTCATTTATATTCCCTGTGTCCCGGTCGTCATTTGTGTCCCGGTGTTCCAGTCTGTGATTTCTCTTTGAGTGTCCCGGGCGTCATTTATATTCCTTGTGTCCCGGTGTCCCGGTCGTCATTTATATCCCCCTGTGCCCCCCGGCGTCCCCATTGTAGTTGTGTCCCTGTGTCCCGGTCGTCATTTATATTCCCTGTGTCCCGGTCGTCATTTGTATCCCGGTGTCCCGGTCTGTATATACATTCGTTTTTTAGTTTTGTTTTTGTGCTTTATTTTTTTCCTTTTTTCTTTTTTTTCTTTTTTAGTTTATTTAGATTTTTAGATTTTTTAGTTTTTTTATTAGTTTTTAGTTTTTTTGTAGTTTTTACCATTTTTTTTAGTTTTTTTAGTTTTTTTTTTTTACTTATGTCCTGGTCGTCATTTATACTCCCTGTGTCCCGGTCGTCATTTGTGTCTCTGTGCTTTGTTGATTGCTAATTTATATTATATTTATATTTATATTTTTTATATTTATTAATATTTTTTTAGTTTTCTTTTTCTCTTATTTTTCAGTTTTTTCCTTTTTTTTAGTTTTTTCTTTTTTAGTTTTTAGTTTTTTTTTGTTTTTTACCTTTTTTTAGTTTTTTTAGTTTTTTTAGTTTTTTAGCTTTTTTAGTTTTTTTATTAGTTTTTAGTTTTTTTTTAGTTTTTGCCTTTTTTTAGTTTTTTCAGTTTTTTTTTAGTTTTTAGTTTTTTACCTTTTTTTAGTTTTTTAGCTTTTTTAGTTTTTTTTCTTTTTAGTTTTTTTTGTAGTTTTTACCTTTTTTAGTTTTTTTTCTTCTTTTGTATTAGTGTGAAATAATTCAGACGTCATATGCGGACAAACACGACGTCACTCGACAGACAGACAGACAGACATAACCCACAAACAACTTATTTTTATATATATTTATTCATATTTTTTTAGTTTTCTTTTTCTCTTTTATTTTTCAGTTTTTTCCTTTTTTTTAGTTTTTTTCTTTTTTAGTTTTTAGTTTTTTTTTAGTTTTTTACCTTTTTTTTAGTTTTTTTTAGTTTTTTTAGTTTTTTAGCTTTTTTAGTTTTTTTATTAGTTTTTATTTTTTTTGTAGTTTTTGCCTTTTTTTATTTTTTTCAGTTTTTTTTTAGTTATTAGATTTTTACCTTTTTTTTAGTTTTTTTTAGTTTTTTAGCTTTTTTTCTTTTTAGTTTTTTTTGTAGTTTTTACCTTTTTTAGTTTTTTTCTTCTTTTGTATTAGTGTGAAATAATTCAGACGTCATATGCGGACAAACATGACGTCACCTGATCCATCCACAGATCCACACACAGACAACTTATTTTTATATATATAGATAATAACTAAAAATTATTATCATACTAAGTAATTTGCTTCCATCAGAAGCCAAGCTAGGTCGTCCATAATTACCATGCTCCCTCTTTTCACCTTTCTTATAGAGGGTATTAATTAGAGTTTCGCTAAAATCAGGTAATTCCTTTTATTAATAATCTTCAGTAATCTATCTCTATGTTCACAACCACCATATTTGAAACCCTAGTTTCAGACACTGACAGCATCTGGCACCTTATGACCTTTTAATCCTTTTAGTATTGTCATTAATTCTTCCTCACAAAATGAATTTTCCTTCACATCCAAGGTTAGTCCAGATTGATAACTCCCTCTCAATTAATTAACATGTCAGTACCATATTTTAAAATATTTTAAATAATCATTTTAAATTCAATTAATAATTATTTTATATATTTTAAATTAACAATATTTTAAATTTTCCTCTTTAAGATACCATATGCGACCTCACAATTTTTTTTTTTAATTGTTCCATATATCTTCTAGATCGCCAAACCTTAGACTATCCAGTTTATAATTCAACTGTTCCTGGAAAAGTTTTCTCAAATTCTCATCCTGAAGTCTACCAACGTCATAAGCTCCCGGAAGATAGTCACCCTTCCTAAATTTCAGCTTGCCTAAACTGACATTGCTCTTTACTCGAGAGCGACTAAATATCGATCTAAGTGGATATCCTGTTTTACATAATTAAATTAAATAGTTAGACTCCAGATTTAGTATTTAAACCTCTATGAATCGGTCGGGAGGCAGGGTCACACCTCAAAAAATATTGTATAAATCGAAGTCAAAATATGCGAGCTCCATGTGTTGATAATTAAACTTCCGTTCTTGTACTGATTTTTATCAATGAATATATGAACTTAATACCAATCAAACCATTAGATATAACATATTAGAGAACCTTAAAGTGGAGATTTTAGGCTCGTATCCAAAACAGTGAGGATTTTTTTCCAAAAGAAAAATTACGAATGCATGTTTGTTTGTTTGATTTTTGTTGTTGTTTCTTTTTTTCAAGGGTGATCATATTGAGGTAATGCCCCCAGAAGACCAGGAGAGGATTCATTTGAATGAAAAATGAGCCCTGTCTAATTGACCAAGAAACTGTGCCACGAATAAGGGACATTTTCTGCCATTTTGTGGCACCAAATCGCAACACTGCCCCAAAGAGGACGAAGTCCCAATAGATCGAAAACTCTGTGATAGTCAGTCAATTTAAAAGTATTTAAAAACTATGTGATTAGCTTCCCTGTCGCACAGGAATTAATGCCGTGCGGTGGCGCACGGCATTAAACCTGCATTAGTGCAAGTTTTGAATTTGGCTCACAGTACACAAATGCTTAAAACGAAATTTGCGCATTAATTTTACTTTTGTTTAACTAATAATAACTTTATAATAACCCAAGTTTAATTTTTGTTCTAGTTGTATAAGAATGACTCGTGAATCATAAAGTAATTAGTACAAAAACCTCTTTTAAAAGTAAAAAAAGAAAGTTCTGCTGAAAGGCACGCTATTGAGGTGAGGCAATGCATTTCATATACGCAATATTTTCTGTCCGTTTTAAGTATTAATGTTGCTTCTTACTTTCAGTTAAAAAAAATGTTTTTTATTTAGTTGCTAATCGTTTTTAAATAATGTCGGGAAATCCAGCTCCCCCTCCATGGAAAAGTCCCTTCCCCCACGAGAAATTTCTCCATGGAAATGAACTCTCACGTATCTAACATTAGCGATGTTTACAGAATTAATTTTGTAAGGCATAGTAGCAAAACGGCCAAAGAGGTCGAAACTATTTTTATGAAAATGAGAGTCACAAGTTAAGCAATTCTCAAATGGCTGAAATGAATTATAGAAAAGATCTTTAAAAGATATACGTAATAATTTATGTTCGTTTTAAGTTTTAATGTTATTCCTTACTTTCAGTTGGAAAAAACTTTTTTTTTTTTTATTGAATCACAAACACAAACCGAAGACATACAATATCTTTGATAATCACATAAAAATCACAGTTATGAAGCTGCTTGAGGTAAAACTGAATGCTGAGATTGGCTGGAAAATAATACAAACAAATTATTGCTTATATCCGCCATTATTTAACAAAATTCGATCTTTAGTATTGAAAAGGGGGCAAACTTCCTCATATACATGATATAAGGAGTTTATCCCCTCGTCAATACCTCGCTCTTTAAACTAAAGTTCGAATTTTGTTCCAATTCTTTAAGAATGACCCCTGAATCACAAAGGCCGTTTAATTAGAATAAATAGCTCTTTTGAAATTACTAAAATTACTTTAGCGTCAAGAGCGAGGCACTGACGAGGGGACGAACCCCCTCATATACGTAATAATATCTGTTTGTTTTGAGTTTTAATCTTACTCCTCACTATCAGTTGAAAAGCTTATTTTATGTTAATTTCTGATTGTTTTTTTTAATAATGCTAGAAAATCCAGCGCCCCCTTCATGGAAATTCTCTTGCACCATGAAAAATCCCCCCCGAAAAGACCCTCCCATGTAACCCTCTCCCCTGAAAACATCTGTATACTTCCCAATAACCAATACTATTTGTAAACAATGGACAAAATCCATAACTTGCACCCCTTCCCCCGGGAACTGTGGGGGATTAAGCCGTCCTCATAAATACAGTTATTAAATACTTCAACTATGCTGGACAAAATGGCTATCTCAAAATTTTGATCTAGTGACTTTGGGAAAAAATGAGCGTGGGAGAGGGCCTAGTTGCCCTCCAATTTTTTTAGTCACTTAAAAAGGGTGCTATAACTTTTGATTTCCAGTCGAATGAGCCCTCTCGCAAAATTCTAGGACCACTGGATCGATACGGTCACCCCGGGAAAAAAACAAATAAGCACGCATCCGTGATCTTTCTTCTCATAAAAAATACAAAACTCCCTATTTGTGCGGATAGGAGCTTGAAACTTCTACAGTAGGGTTCTCTGATACGCTGAATCTCATGGTGTAATTTTCATAAAATTTCATGCCTCTTAGGGGGTGTTTCTTCTTTTTTTTGGAAATAAGGCAAATTTTTGCAGGCTCCTAACTTTTGATGGGTAGGACTAAACTTCATGAAACCGATGTATTTAAAATTAGAATAAAAATTCGATTCTTTTGATGCAACTATTGGTATGAAAATTCCATTTTTTCAGAGTTTCGGTTACAATTTTGTCGGGTTGTTTGATGTTAAATAAAAAAAAAAAGACTTTTGGGAATTATGATCAAAAGAGCAATAACTTGAGTTAATTGATTTAGTTCATGATAGTTTTTACTTGTCAATAATTAACATTATAGATTGTTAGTGAAGATTTTTTAGTGTACACTGACAATTTTGCACTGCTTTAGAAATCTTTTTTTCGAAATGAATAGGAAGAAATCAACAAGCTTTCTACCAGTCAATGGATCAATTACAATAGGAAAATATAAAAGAAAATGGGTCGCTAAAAAAATTCTTGTGAATAGGTACGAATAATAATTAAATTTTTCTCAAAGATTATACTTTATTGTAGCACTACAGCTTTTATCCAAGCGGTACAAGGAACAATAGTACAAGGAGTTCAGAAGGTAGTTGTGTTGTCTCTTCTCTTGTCAAAACATGTCGTTTTGTTTATCAAGATATAGATTTTGTCAAAAATTATGTTTTATTTTAATATTATGTTTTGTTGCTTACAAAAAGCATCCAGATACAATAATTCCCTTTCAAATGAGGCCCTAAACATCTCCTAGTGATGTTTCCGTGCCCACTAGCCGTGACGAAAAAAAGGAAAAAAAGACGTTTCACTACGTCTCACCCTTGCGAACATTGATTTTGGCAGTTTTGACTTCGATCCAATACCATTTACGAAGGCTTTCATGCTATTTTACGTAATTTCTTTAAATTTGTCTTCACAATAAACTTTTACCATTAAGGCTAATAGAAAAACTAATTACCATCCCGAATCAACTTTAAATAGTCATTCTTCCTCAATGACAATTTTTTTTTCGAAACATATTTTTAAAGTTTCATTTACCTCCATTTCTCTTAATCTAAACTTCAACATCATGTCTTACGCGATATTTCATAGCAATGGAATAAATGTGTGGTTTAGCACCACAGTTCCAAAATTAGCACCACAGTTGGTTAAATTACCACACAGTTTAGCATTTACCACACAGAATTTACCACAAAATTACCACACAGTTTAGCACCACTAGCACCACAGTTCCTAGTATAAGGATTATGCAGATCACCAAAAATAGAATTCATACTAACAATTAAGCTATTTCAGTAATTGACAAATTAGAATTAAAAATAATGAAATAAAAACTTTTTTTATTTCATTTAGTTTATTAAAAGAGATAAATGAGGAGACGAAAAACTTAATCGTCCATGATTGTATTAGATAATTATTCAAAATGCGTCTTGAGACACTTTAAATTGAACAGTATTTCACATAAACAGTTGCCATATAATATGGTGAAAGGACTCTCCTTGTAGTAACAAGGATTCGAGCTCATACTATTTTATGGTAACGATGGCAACTGCATTCAAACTTCTCCCCCCCACAAAAAATACAAATACACGCCCTGGCAGTCCCATTTTCTTTTAGTATATATACTACACTTGTTATGCAAAAAAAACAAACTAAACAGCACAGAACAGAACTCATAAATAAACCATATCAACCAAAATAAAAGACTTGAATAAGAAAAATAAGAAAAAGAAAGTTAATTTATCACGTAACAGCAGGCATCCCCCCGACTAAACATAAACACATTCAAAACAACCCAAATAACAACATGACAAAAAGAGTGGTATAAAGACCCAAGAGACACCGAGGAAAATTTTTAGATATAATGCTAAAAAAAAAATCAGCAATTATCCATAAACAAACAGAGGAATCAAAATTAAGACTGATTTGTAATGGTTCTATGCAACAAACACACTCGTTCGTAAAGAAAAATGGGACCTTACTGAAAAAACCAATGACTGAAGCAGTTGGCCTCGGTTACAAGATATGGTGGGAAGATGGTGCACCAATTAGGAACAAATCAGACAAACGTCATAAGCATTAAAGTGAAATACAATCTTTGACAAAACTGTATCTTCACATACTACATGATATCTTACACGTGCGTTTTGACAAGAGTTTCCAGCTAAAGAAAAAAGCCAAAGCCATTTTCCTCTGAGTAAAACACAAAGATTCTGCAGAGCCATTGTTAAGGCACAGGGCAATGAGTCGACGTTTCAGTCACTGCAACGTTTTAAACGCGTGTGATATACATGTACATAAAAACACAGGAGTCAACATATGTACGAAAATAGCAATAAACAATTTAAACAACAATGTATGTCATACATATTCCTAGAATATATCATGGTTGCAGCAGTTTACTAGGTTCCAGCTAAAAACAAATCGTAAAGGTTTTTCCTGTGAATGAAAAACAATGATCCTGCAGAGTCACTACTGGCACGTTTCAATCACTGCTAGTGACGTTCCGAAAGTCAAGTCGATGTTCCAATTGCTGAAACAGTTTCAGTTTCCTGGGCATGATATACACATACATAAAAAATACAGTAGTCAACATTGAAGCGAAAATAGCAATAAATAATTGAGCAACAATGTATGTCATACAGATTCCTAAAATACACCATGGTTGCAGCAGTTTACTAGGTTTCAGCTAAAAACAAACCGTAAAGGTTTTTCCTGTGAATAAAAGACAAAGATCCTGCAGAGCCACTACTGGCACGTTTCAATCACTGCTGGCATATATATTCCTCAGAGACGAAAGAAATCTAGAGGAAAGGATAAGAAAAAAATAGAGAAAACAAAATCAAATAAGCGAAAGAAAAGAATCAATTATGCCACCGACAAAACCTACTGCAGCTAAAGTAAATATTAATATTGAAACAAAGAAATAAGGAATGAACGCCAGATCAAACAAGGGAGCAAAACAGGAAGAGACCAACTAAAAGCAAAGAAAAAGAGTAGTTATGACACATTGTTAACTGTATTTAACTAGCTTGCACATAAAGAGAAATTTAGTGATTTTTGTCTTCATTTTTTTTCAAATTAAAAACAGCTTTGAAAGTGCTCTTTTTATTGGTGAAAATAGTGCAATGATAAGCAAAGTAAAAGCAGGACCCTGTTAGAGCAGTAAGATGTTGTCATGATTCAATTCAAAAGCCCCTCGACCTTCTGATTTTCTTAGTTGGAACCTATTAAAGAGCGAATCACATTTTAAATAATCGCTGTTGTGCCAAAAATGCAGTTTTTGCCAAAAATGCACGTTTTCAGTACTATCACTTTCGCTTGTTAAAAAGACCAGTTACAACTTCAAATCTGAAACATGTCATTCACTGTTCCCTCTTATGTCCGTTCCTTTCTCCGTGCATGCTGTTGTCCCTAAGTTACATTTTCCTACTATTAAACAACTAAGTTACATTTTCTAGTTCTATGATGTCATATCAACAGTTAGCTGTTTTGTCATGACAATTACAATTGACAGTCCAGTCTAAACTGTTTATTCTTATCCTTAGTTTGCGTTACACAGTTTGCTCCTGTGTTCGTTCTCGTGTTACTCCGGTGTTCCTTGCTCCTGTGTTCAATCTTATGATGATGACGGTCTTTGCACCTGTTTCCGAACCTGTGTTCTTTTGCTCCTTCACTCCTATATGTTTTCATGTTCATTCCTGTGTTTGTTCCCTACACTCCTTCCCTCCTGCATTGCTTCGTTTTCGTGCTTCTATGTTTTTTTTTTATTTTTGTGTTTGATCCTATTTATGTTCATGGTGTTTATTCCTGTTTTTAATGCAGTTGTTCCTTCCTGTGCTCACTCTATTGTTTTTACTGTTTTTACGACTGGTCAGCTTTTTAGCTGTTAGCAGTTTTGTCATGGAAATTATAAATGACAGTTCAGTTATATTGCTAATTACACTCGTACACTCGTTCCATATTGCCAATTACACTAGTTCTTCCTGTGCTCGTTCATGCGTTTGCTCCTGTGTTCCTTCGTTCCTTTGTTCAGTATTATGATGGTGCCGGTCTCTGTAGCTGCATCCATACCTGAGTTCATTCTTCCTGTGATCGCACCTGCGTTTTACGACTTCGGGATCTTCATAAATTTACATTTTTTTTTTCAAAATCCACGTGTGCTTAATCATTTTGTATATTTGCAAAACATATGAATAACTTGTTTTTTGTACCATTTCAATTGATCCAGGAGCTGATCCAAATCTCAATTCCTAAAATAAAGTGTTTATTTCAGTGTTCTTTCTCGTGTTCGTGTATTGACTTTGCTCCTTTGTTCCCACATTGCATTGTTTGGTCCTATTTTCGTTCCTTTACTTCTTCCTTTCTGTACTGTTACATTTTCATGCTCCAATGTTTTCCCTGTTTTTGTTCCTGTGTTTGATTCAATGATATTCAACATTACTGGATAAATTGCTAAGTGAATTTCAACTCTACTCCTATTTAAAACCGTTGTTGTTGTTGGTGTAATTGAATGGAGCTTCCAGAATCTCTTCTCTATGCTCCATATTTAAAACCGTTCTTTTTATTAATAGCTGCAAATATAGAATGCAAATGCATGTTATAAATGCAGAGTAAATCTAAATGCTAACTTTTAGTTAATGCTGCTATCAGATTCATTTACATTCAGACAGTTTTTAATTTTGAATAGTATTCCTTTCTTCATGAATATAAAGCGTACATTTCACGTTGAATTTATTCTTCTTTGGAAACTTTTTTTTTTCCATCAAGCAAATATAAGACGTGTTCAATCTTCAATAGACTTTTTTAAACTTTACTATATAAATGAAATCATACACTTTTTCCCGAACCTTTTCTCCTACGACAAAGGCAACATTTATTACCGTAGTTGGACCTTCCAGGGAGTCCTCCTCCACCAATTCCTTCTTGACCTCTATTTGTTAATGAAGGGAACTCAGAGGGGTCTAACGTAGGGGGCAGTTCAATTCCATAGGCACCATGTAAACTCCCCATCAGTCCTTGTGTTTGTCCAAAGCCTCGAGAACTGAGACCCAGGCTATGTGATTGGGGGCTTTGACTAGCTCTAAAACATGGAATATTTCACTATTAGAATAATGTCTACATTTTCACTGTCAAATAGACTAATTAACACAAGTCTTTTGAGACAGTGACCCATCTAAACTATTAATGGATATAAGATAGAAAGAACTTTATTGCTCATTCGAAAAATGGTAAAAGACCACAAATAGAGTAAAGAAACAGTCAAAGAAAAGACTACACACAACAACAACAAAAAACAGTAATGGACGCAAACTTAGATACTATAGACATGCACTTTGACTTACTTGACTTAGGTCTCCTGCCGGGGCTCTTTAGCATAGAGTGATGTCTACCTCCTCCATCCACTTTTGTCCATTACGAGCGTTTCGGCTCCACTCGATGTGACCTATGGAATCGTCAAGAATTCGGAAAGGTTGTTGGGCCATTGTTTCTTCGGTCAGCCACAAGGTCGCTTCCAACAGACTTTCACAGGGTCGAAGTCAAAAACCGTCTCTGCGGGTAAGTGCAGGGACATTAGAAGTAAGTGTCCAAACATCCGTAGGGCATGCTAGGCTTCTTAGGTAGAAAACCGAGACTGCTTAGTGAGCTGCAGTAGCTTCTCAATAATCACAAAGCTAACCACCGTAGACCTTCGATCCTTTTCAGGCTCTTCGACTGGAATACATCGATGGCCTTTAGGGTTGCAGCTGATGCATGCCATCTCAGCTCCGTAAAGCATCGCAGAACCGATGAGAGTGTTGAAGATTTGCAGTTTAGTTGAACAACAGATATTCTGTTTTCGCCAAAGGTGACGGTTCAATCTGCCCATGGTAGAAGACGCTTTGGATATCCTTGCTTA
The DNA here is from genome assembly GCF_032884065.1 of Artemia franciscana. Classification (NCBI taxonomy): domain Eukaryota; kingdom Metazoa; phylum Arthropoda; class Branchiopoda; order Anostraca; family Artemiidae; genus Artemia; species Artemia franciscana. The sequence goes on along the minus strand of NC_088879.1, from coordinate 14,740,148 downwards.
CAGCTCGAGGAGAAGCAAGTCATCAAGCCACAAGAAGCAAATTGTGGAGCCCAGGTAGGTGAACCTTTGGACAGTTTTAATTCCAGGCTGGAGAATTTAACTGGAGAGTTGACAGCAGGAGAAGAGGGTCTATGGCCATAGTTTTCGTTTTGTTCCATTTTGTCTGTAGCCCCACGTTTGCAACCTCTTCTCGTAGGATTGAAAGTGCTTCCAAGAGCTGATCCATGGAGTCCGCTAGGATGGACAAGTCGTCAGTAAAATCAGCATCTGAGATGACGCGATCTACAAACTTGAGTCCAAAGCCGAGATGGGAAGTCGTCTTTGTCATAACGGGTCTATGATGACAAAGAAGAGCTCTGGGGCCACTACACATCCTTAACGCAATCCTGTCGTGATTTGGAAGAACGGACTGTTCCAGCCGTTGACTTGAACACAGATCTCTGTACAATTTGTAGAGTTTTGAAGAGTCTGCAGCATTTTTTGGGCTGAAAAAAACTTTCTCCCATGCTAACCAAATAGTCTGCATTTATATATTATATTTAAGCATAAAAATTATTATATCTTTATAAATAACTAGGTCTATATATAAATATATAAATATATATATATATATATATATATATATATATATATATATATATATATATATATATATATATATATATATATATATATCCTGAATGGTTCTTGAAACATGGATGATCTTAAAACTTCGGAGTATTGAATCAATTAACTCACTTAAGGGCTACTACCTCTTTTTCTTTGCCTATTTTCACTACTACATTCCTTTGTGGTATTAGATTAAGATTTTGGGTCAGCTACGTCACTCAAAATGACAGAAGTTCAATACATTATTTTCCAAGGGTGGACGTCATCCTCACACCACAAAGACAAGGGTCCAAAATTATGCAATTATACAATCAGTCACGTCTACATTTTAGTAGAAAATGTGAGCATGTTACACTTTATTAAAGTCAGAATCACGCGAAATAACCAAATCTGAATGACAAAAGTTACAAATATGAGCGAACCTAGTTAAAATAGAGCCTTAGTCGATACTACAAGCTGGTGTGGCAAAAAACACACTAAGTTATAATTAAGCAACAAAACGAGCTGAGATCTTCTGTAAAAACGAACTTCAAGCACATGGTGAGGAATTTAAATGTCGCAGTGTAAAAACGAGTTTAAGTCCTGATCCAATGCATTTGAGCTAAGGTCTCACTCATTGCAAAATTTAGCTAAGGCCTGTCTAAATGAAAAAACAAGCTAATCCCATGCGGTTAACTGACTTAGTAAAAAAAAATTTTAACAATCGAAAATTTTTGAATTAAAAATTGCAAAACAGACAGGTTTTGCCTTCTTTTTAGTCTCCATCCTCTCGCTTCAACCTTCAGGTTTCACCAATTTCGGCCCCAGGCCATCAGATCACACAAATAACAGGCTTGTGCGGCTCTCACAAATGTATCTTAACTTTGCCTCCCTCCACTCACTTTGCATGCCATAGTTCGTAGCTCGGGTCACTGGCACACGCGCGCTTGCTATTATGAGGTTGATAAGCATGTGTTGTGCATAGAGAAACAAAGATTGCTTGAAATCACATCACAAAACTTCACTAATAAGCTTTAATGAATAGCCAAGAAGGCTCCCAATACCACAAAAGAAGTTGCTTGATAATTTCTGAAGTTATAGATCCTGCATTGTATAGCAAAGTTAATAACTTTAACGGTAGCTTTTAGGATTCTTCAGTCTCTAGATGGTAGTTAACTGCAAAGAACATGGTGTCTTAGCAAAAAAAGGAAAAATACTAAATCACTAAAAAATACCCAGCCATATGGAATAGTTGCTTTATGAGTTGCAATAACTATAACCTATAATAATATAAACTATAACTATAACCTATAACTATATAAACTATAACCTATTACAAACTATTACCTATATAAACAATAACCTGTGGTGTGTTATATAACCTGGCGAGATTTTCTTTAAGAGTAAATGCGTTTTTTCTTTAGGATATGGTTTAGTACAGATAGAAAAGATTGGACACTAGTAGGAAGATTAGAACATTACCCAAATCCAAGAGGTCGTTTATCACCAACAGTTTTTTGACTTAAGGTACTTCGTTGATTCATGATTAATGATCGATTTGGCGACAGTTGCTGAACTCCAGATGATATATTACCACTAAACTGGGTTGGTGTTGGAGCTTGACTAGATGGCATCATACCAAAACCCGGCCTGGTGCTTGGTAAGGACCTTCCTGGCTGTTGGATCTGCATTCCTCCTATCCCTAATATTTAAGAAAAAAAATATTAATATTGCACTGCTTTTATGCTTGAAAAACAGAAAAACAAGATTTTTCCCAATTACACAATATCATTTTGAACCAGACTGAATAACATTTCTCCCAGGGAAGTCTATTACTTTGTGTTTAATTGGTAGGAGGCTGTTTAAGTTAGGTATTTATTAGCCATGGGCAATTTAAGGGGGCATAGCTCAACATTTCACAGGGACTAACGGGTAGCCTTATGAACTAAAGCAGGAAAATTCACAAAATGTGATAAGTCAAATCTAACCAGAAAAGAAGTTACTTTTGTCTAAAAATATTTCTTTTCTAGAAAATGCTTATAGGCCCTTTCTGTTACCCAAACTAAAACCGTTAGCCAAAATTATTAGAAAATTTCTTTGAGAAATGGCATTATAGTAAGAGAATTCTAAGCACCATATTCAAAAACTAGATAACACAGCAAAGCAGGATGAATAGTTTCTCAGCTAATGGCACTGATAGAGAGTTCATTATTGCTAATATTTCTTACATATAGCATACATTTGTTGTCTTGTCCTTAGGCCCTCTTGGCCCCACAAACAATCTTTGAAATGTTCAATTCTATATCAAAGTTTGTGGTTTTTAAATTTTCTACCCAATTTTTATATTTACACGAGTTATTACTAAACAGTTTCTGCTGGCTAACAATTCTTTTTCCATTGTCCTAACAAAAACTGTTAGCCAACATTCTTAGCTGATGATAGGAGGGAAGAAAAAAGGCCTTGCGTCAGGGTTTCAACCATCCAAATCTATGAGTAAATTACAATTCAATTTCCACAAAGGGAGGTTAAATTGAGCAAAATTGGCGAAATTCCAACTTAATGAAATTTTTTTTTAGATAAGAGTTTTGCAAATTGCAGTCAAAACTCTTCATAATTCCTCAATTTTATATTTTTTTATGTTTCAAAGACAAGCAACTTTTCTGAAAGTAAGTTCCTTGTAAGAGCGTTGTTATAATCAATATTAAGAATATCATCCAAAGAATCTATACGAATAATTTGCCATTTTTGGTAATTTGTCCTGTTTTTATAGATAGATATAGTCACATCTGGTTTGAGAAATCCATGTTCAGGATATTTTACAAAACAACACTTTATATACATAAATTTGACTAGGGTTCATGATTTTATGTAAAAGATGATAAAACTTATTAAAAGAATAGGATGAGGAAATTAGGAATTAGGATGATTATAAGATGGAACTGGAATGATTATATGCATATAGTGGCATCACTTAGAGGGGCAGTTGCCCCCCTCCACTACTTTGGAAAACGCTATAATTTATTAGGTTTTAAACTGTTGCTCATTTTAAGTGTCAACTTTGCTCTTTACTTTGAGCAGATATTTTTTTAACTAATCCATACTGGTTTTTAATATAAGGAAAATGTGAAAAACGGGGGTTCATCCCACTTCATAACATGTTCCACATTAATATTTTTCCAAATATATTGCATTTGAAACCTTATTATCAAGTAAAAAAGTGAGCCTAGCAATGGCAAAATTGCAAAATGTTTCTGTTCTGCCACATCTGCTCAGGTTATATTCAATCTATCAGTTCAAGTTTAGATTTTCTTGTTTTAAAGCTTTCAGACGTGGAAATAAATACACCCTCTACATCTGAAAATAGGACAGAAATTGAATAATTGAAGAATATGGAGGAAGATATAAGTGAATATTATTTCCTGGAAAAAAATCATTGAAAAAGAAAATAAGAAAAAGTGCTTTTTACAATAATATTTGTACTATAGCTAGATAGGACAAATTGGTTGTAGCTTGGTCATATAATTTGGTAGAGGGGGATATGCTCCAGGAATCATTTAAATGTTTTAGTATTTATTTCCAGTATTTAATTGAGACTCCAATATAGCTTCAAATTCTCTTATTTGCAATTAAAATGCCTATTAAGTGCTGATAACGTTGTATTCCTTACATTTTTGATTCACATGCTAACCCACAGATGTATATCTACCTCCACATACAATATCATATGGACTACTAGCTATTTCTGCTTTTCTAAATATTTCTTGTAACTGGCTCAAAACAATAACTGACAAAAATGTACTGAGGATTTCATGGAACAACGGTGCAATTGTGGGACATTTATCTCTGCATCAGCATGCTGTACAAAATGTCTGCTGAGAATAGAATAAAGTGATTCTAAACAAAATATGTATATTTTTCTTACAGTTTAGAAATTTTGTGTGTGTTGTTGTCCATTGATCTGGATCTTATGCACTGATACAGCTATACTCCTATAAAAGATTCTCCCACAATGATATTCTGCACTACCATGCAACTTTACCTAATGCTACAAGAAGACTTGTAACTCAAGGGACATGTCCACAAGCCAGTGGGCCCTGCTGAGCACACACTTGAGAGACCTTCTTCTCTCTCTGCCGGTAATTACAACCCCAGCAAGGGTGCTTCAGTTTGTGTAATGGATCCCTAAGAACTAGGCCACTTTTTGGTCTGCACCTTCTATGGATGTACCCAACGCATCTGTAAGACATTCCCCTATCCACCACCTGGGGATGTGCTGAGTGGCCTGGGGGAAGTCCCTACTGAGCATTACACATAGGTTAGCAATATGTTCTCAAGTCTCAAGATCTTCACTAAAATTTAACATCTTCTAGACAACACCACTTCTTTTAAATTTCTATTTGCCCAAAAAAGATTCATATTCATGGGGTCTTAAGCTCTTCCTAGTATAAAGATAATACTATTTGACAACAGTACCAAAAGCAAAATAGTGTGGTAATGTCAAAATCACTGACAGATAATTTATATATATCAATAAGATATAGACATAGGAAGATGGCAAGAGGTTTGCTCCTCCTCTGAAAGCAAATGTGAGCTTTACTACTTTGGATACATGTTGCTTCCTTATGGACAAAAACAGGAAAAGGCAAAGGACAGCGAACAAGAAGACATTTGAAATGTTTATAATAGGAAATTGAGAAATATTCCCAGTTAAATTTTGGTAAAATCAAACCTCTTGATACCACTTGCCTCTAGCCTCTGGGAAATTTCTTGCAAGATCTCATGTATTGTTCAATACCATTTAGGCAATAAAAATCATACAACACTGTTTACTGTTTACTAAAATAATGCAAGATGCATTTCTTCTCTAGATTGTAAGGTATGAAGGAAATGGGCATTATGTTAATCATTATTGATAAAATACAAGGTGCAACAGAAAAGTAATAAAACCTTTTTTTAAAGCAAAGTTTTCATTAAGTTCAAAGATCAATGTTATCCCCTAAAAATAAGTTCCCTTGGGCAGCTACACACCAATGAAGACACCTACTTTTTTATAGCAGTATTGGAATCATTACAGGCTTCAGAATATTGGTTTGGATGGTTACTAAAGTCTCAAATGATGGCAAATCATTTTGGTCACTTCAAAAGGGCACTAGAATTTTAATTTTTGTTTAAATAAACCCTCTCCAATTTTTTTGGACCACAAGGCTGATGCTATCACCTCTTGAATAAACAAACAAAAAACTAACATCTATGATCTTTCTTCTGGCAAAAAATAAAACATTCCATATTTTTGAATATGAGAGCTTAAAACCACTGCAGTAGGGTTCTCAGATCTACCAAATCTTATTGTGCAATTTTCATAAAGATTCCTTGACTTTCTGGGGGTATTTTCCCCCTTTTTAAAAAATCAGGCATGTTTACTCAGGTTCATAGCTTTTCACAGGGTAACACTGAACTTAATGAATCTTGTGGTATTTGGAATCAGCATAAACAGCCAATCCTTTTGATATATTTATTGATATCAATATTTTATTTTTTAAGAGCTCTAGTTACTACTGAGATACTCCATGAAGCACAACAAAATATAGCTTCACCAATCACAATATCACAAATTGCATATTTAGCAAACAGATTTACTAACTCAAACTGAGCTACATATGGGTCCTGATACACATACTGTCTCAAGGAGAACAAAGCAGGGTTGCCAAATAGATTGCAGTATCACCAGTTACATTACTTTTCTACTGCACCTATATAAGCAGTTGCTAAAAATAATCAAGAAGCCAGTAAACATTTTACCCTCTCCTCATCCCAAGAAATAGTGACAACCCTGCTTAGGGGATGTATTTGGCCTTGCCCATAACTACCCCAGACTCAGAAGACCAAAAATATGGACTTAGAGACCTAGTGTTTAGGTCCCTAAACATGAGAATGTAGGTTTTGCAAATTACTTTCTTTGATCTACTGGTTATACTTCTCTTGATGAGTGTAAGCAACTTAAACAGCTGTGCATCCTCCTTGTTCACCTCAATATATTCAGAGCTTTTCTCTTTGCACAATCTCATGATATTATAATTTCTTGTAAATCTTTCCTTACAATCTCCCCCCCCCCCCCCTATTTAGGAATGACCTGATCTTTTTGGCCCCAGATGGATGGACAAAAAGAGCAATATGTTATCCTTTATCCATAAAATGTGCCTTAGCAGTCTGCTAGCCTATTTATTTATTTATTTATTTATTAATACCAAATACGGTAAGCTTTCAAGCTTGTTGCAATAAATATAATAAATAGAAGAAATGACAACATAATACACAACGTAATACATAATACAACTGACAACATAGTACACACACATAAATCAATGAAAATAACAACTACAATAAACACTGACAAATAATACTATAAATTATTTAAAAATGATTTACTTTGAAAATTTGTTTCTGCTAGTCTTGTTTTGAATTCATCTATTGTTGTGACTTATCTATCAAATTATGACAAGTAATTTGTTAAAGAAAGAGTGCCATCCAAGCATAATGATTCAACAAACTTCCCATCTTTGGGAATTAATAGATTTTGTACATTTAAAGTACACTAAGAATAGATTGTACACATATCTAGCAATAAAAATGTATCAAAAGAGATTTGGGTAGATGTAATAGGGCAGCCATATTGTAACATTGGTTATCTAATTTGACAAATAGAAGGTGAAGATTATGAAATAAAGACAAAACATGTTTATGCAATAAGTTTGTCCTGCTCATGTAAGAATGTCACCTTTTCAGCTTAACAGCAATGATGGTTAAACTTGGAAAATATATTAATTTTGTTTCATGTTTTAATTTCAAACCTTAAAGATGAGAAAAAAAACCCACTTATATAGCAAAATTAAATCAGGCCAGAAAAACAATTATCATACTGAGATGACTACTAGGACAATTAGGCTGTTAATGATCAGCTAGTATACTTGGCTAGTTGGATATTAGTCACCAAGCATAGTGTAAGCTATTCTATAACTGCATTACAAACTCAATATCATACTTTTTTTGTTTTATTTAGAAAACATTTATGTACTCTTCATTATTGGAAGTTACTGGCATCCAAAGCCATTCCCTAGGAGAAGGGAGGGGGGTAACTGGGGCAGTTGCCCTAGACACAGTGGCTCAAGGGGCACCACAACTGGAGAATTCTGAACCAATTTTTCACTTTGATTACGGTTTCTTGGCTTATATTTGAGTTGGGAGGGGGCACTGTCATTAATTTTTTTAGGGCACCACTAACTCTAAGACTGGCTCTGGTGGTATATTGGGTGTTAATGACTGACACCTTCAAAAAAATGATAATAAACATAAGTAGTACCAGGCTTATTACTTAGAGCAATATCTAGAAACAACAGAGAGGCTTGGTGCATCATCAAAGGTCAGGGCCCCCTAGAGGAGAAGGAGTGGGGGTAGGTACTTCAAAATACCTTCCCAGGACATAGGCTACTAGCCTATAGACTGTAGACACATCCCTGATAGTTTCACTTTCCTAACCTGACCCATTTCTGAGATAGCACGAAGTTAATCAACTAGAATTTTACCTTTATTTTAAATGGTTTCTTCCAAAGTGGTTATATGGTAGCATAGACTGGCCTAGGTCTACTGTAATTTATTTCAAACAAACTTTATTTTGTGGACTACTAATATCCCCTTTAACCATTTTTCTCAGAGATCCAAAAGAACTGTGACTGCAATTTTACAAGAATCATTTTCATTTCCATTAATTGTCTAGGACTATTGAGATCTATTAAACAGTCTAGCCTAGTAAAGATAGGCTAAAATCATTGACACAAGTGGGGCTGTAATTTTATCATCTATATTACTTCTGAAACTTTGAATCTCTAAAAAGTATCTTAATGTTAATTCTGAAACTCTGGTGCTTATGTTTACATGTAAATTCCACTAGCCAATAAGTTACCTTAAAATTAACAAATGAGTAATACTAATACCACATCTGGCTTACCTAGTGCACCAGGTGCTCCACCATACAAAGAACTTGGAAAAGACTGTGAAGGAGAAGGTGAGCCCATAAATTATCAATCTTTTGTTCGTTTCAAATGATTTTATATATTTTGGTCTTTTTGTGCATCTTCTTCCTTCAATGTAATTCTATAGATCACAGAATCCAACAGTGCATAGTCGCAATCGAAATATGTTTACACACAATGATGGGAAACTTGGAAAAGTTGTTAGTTTCTTTTCATGTGTTAATCTCCGACAGAAAAGAAAAGGAAAAACATTTATGCTGCAAACAAAGTTAGGTCAGAAAATATTAAATCTATTATTCTCTGGTCACTACTAGGATAATTGGTCGATTAACAACAAATATGTCGAAAAGCATATTTTAGCGTTTTACTTTGCATGGCAAAACAATTTATTATGTCAAAAGCTCATCCCCCCCCCCCGAAAAAAAAACAAAATAGTTTCTTATTATTGTGCAGACAAACACTTGTAATATCTGAAATGAATAATATCTTGTAATATCTGAAACATTTTTAGCTTATACTTAATAATCGCCTAGGTTCATAATTAAATGGAAGTTAACAATAAACAATTTGCGATCTCAAAGCCCTGAGTATTGTCAATACGCTTTACTGAAATTAAATCACTATCAAGCAGGGTCACCTGGAATTTAGGATTAAACGCTACTAACTTTTTTGGAAGGGATAAATGAATCAATTTCTTTCTGAATTTGAAAGATGCACACACACACACAGACGCGCAAGAGAGGGGGGTGAGAGAATAAATTCAATTTTTCTTATGTTTTCAATGGGAGGGCTGATCCGTTCTTAAGGGTTCTGGATGGTCTATGCCATGTTCAAAAGATCATCGGGTACATCGCAATCAACATGGTCAGGAGACTGCATGTCCTTTCCCCAAAAAAAGTCTTCAAAATGGTAGTCATCATCTTTCCTTAGTCTTTTGGTGATGATGAATCTTCATTGATAAAATGCACATAGAGAAAATAACTTTTAACAATATTAAAAAAAAAACTAAGTAAAAAAAATGTCATTACAAATATTGATTTTTCTAATAAGAAAAATCACAACTAGCATATGCAAACCATTCTCTTTTTTGTTTCAATAATATCACAAACGGATTTTTTGTTAAGGGTGTACACAATGTCTTTTTAAGACATGGAAAGAAAAATTGAAAAAAAATTTCTAAGTTAAATAAAGAATTCTGCCCAAAAAAGGGGGAGGGAGGGGGAACTCATCCCTCCCCGATGGTTAACGCGCCGAACTCACAAGCGAAGGGTCGCTGGTTCGAATCTCGGTGATGCCGACCGTTTGGTTTAGGACGAGGGTTAGTGGCGTTTCCCCGTAAGACAAGCCAAAAGTCCACCCAGCTTCAAATGGGTACCTAGAGAAATCTAGGGAAAAGCACGGGAAAGCGTCGGATGGCTTGCCCCCAACCACGCATTGCACCCCGGCCGAGGGCTGAGAATCAGGAGATCGGCACCTGCGCTACGCGAACCCTAATCGGTTTGCATGCGAAAGTTTGCTTTTGCTTGCTTTGTAGGGGGAACTCATGGACGCTGTCATGGATCCTGTTTTAACATTATTAAGGACACAGTCATCGGTGTTCTTAAAACTGCTGAAAAGAACTGGCCAATTTCAAAGAGATGTGGAATTCTCTTAAGAAAACTTTCAATCAAGGCTTAAAAAATCCTTTAAAGCAAACTAACCAAATTCAAAAAGTGTTTCACTTTAAAAGACTATTGTGAAATAAGTGCATAGCGTTTTCTTACCAAGAAGAATTACCAAGGGCGTCAGACTAGCATTCCAAATTTTAATCCCTTGATGGGTCGTTTTGATATTAGTTAAAAGAACTTAGAGCTCATATCTAACTGTAAACACAGCTTAGTTTAAGATTGCTAATTGAACAATAAACTAAGAAATTGGATTTACGTATTTATTAAATAAAAAAAAAATGTAACTGAAAGTAAGAGGCGACATGAAAACTCAAAACGAACAGAAATTATTCCGTATATGCAAAGGACTGTCCGATCCTCAATGCCCCGGTCTTTACGTAAGTTTAAGTCTTTCTCACAACTCTATTTTTCAAAACAATAAAAAACTTTAGCGTAAAGAACGAGGTGTTGGGTCTTAGAGCCAACATCAAAAATTAGGTTTATCACAATACATTTGTAACAAAAGTTTAATTTATCATAAGAATTAAATTTATCATCTCACCCCCCTCTCGCAAGAGAGGGGGCTCAGAAGAAGAACTGAAATTTTGTTAAGTTTTAAACGGAAGAGGTGATCAGTTCCTGCTCGGTTCTCCTGATTGGCTGTCATGGAACGACAGGACAGGGTTCCCTTTAAAAGCAGGGATAGGATTCCTTTCAAAACCATGGAGGGATAACTACTTTCATCGTGTGTGTGAGTGTATATGAGTATATATATATATATATATATATATTTTATACATACATATATATATATATATATATATATATATATATATATACATATATGAGTATATATATATATATATATATATATATATATATATATATATATATATATATATATATATATATATATATATATATATATATATATATATAGGTGTGTGTACGTGAGTGTGTGCATGGATTAATAGATTATTTTATAATAAAAAAAAAAATTATTTGTTTATTATGTATGGGTTTTAAACGATATGAAAATAAAAGTTATCAATCACAATGAAAATATTTTTTTCCACTTTATAAAACCGTACCATTTCAATAGGAAAATACCTTTTAGTATTATTATTTTAGTTTAGCCTAGCTACATCGTCCCCACCAGCTCAGAGGACATACAAACTCTTTTACAGATACTTGTATTGACATAACCAACACAATTTCGTGATAATCTCCTTATCAACTCGCCGTTCGATAACAACGAATTAGGTTGGTTTGACCATCCTAGCCCTAATACACATAAATTTATGGAAGATTATTTTGGGAGGCGAATGTTTGTAATATAACTCCCATAAATATTTCAACGGAGGGATTGGATGATTGTTCTGCCCAGCAAAGAGCCTTTGAACAGGGTTTGGTTGTTGGTTTTGCTTAGTCAGGTGCCTTTGAAGAGCAGGATGGATGTTGCTTGAACAAAATTTGAAGTTTGTTAAGTTTTCAACGGGAGAGGTGATCAGTTCCTGCTCGGTTCTCCTGATTGGCTGTCACGGAACGACAGGACAGGTTCCCTTTAAAAGCAGGGATAGGATTTCCTTCAAAACCATGGAGACATCACTACTTTCGTTGTGTGTGTGAGTGTGTGTATGTGAATATATATATATATATATATATATATATATATATATATATATATATATATATATATATATATATATATATATATATATATATATACATATACATATAAATAGGTGTGTGCATGAATTAATAGATTATTTTAAAATAAAAAGAATAATTTATTTGTTTATAATGTATGGGTTTTAAACGATATGAAAATAAAAGTTATTAATCACAATGAAAATATTCTTTTCCGCTTTATAAAACCGTACCATTTCAATAGGAAAATACCTTCTATTATTATTATTTTAGGTTAGCCTAGCTTTGTTGTCCCCACCAGCTCAGAGGACATACAAACTCTTTTACAGATATCTGTATTGACACCACCAACAGACCGCCAGAATTTGCGATTGCTATATGTCACTTGGTTAATACCAGGTGCCATAAAAAGAGTTTTTTTTAACTGAAAGTAAGGAGCGACATTAAAACTTAAAACGAACAGAAACTACTTCGTATATGAAAGGGGCTGTTCTTTCCTCAACGGCCCGCTCTTTATGCTAAAGTTTGACTCTTTCTCTCAACTCTACTTTTTAAAACAGTAAAAAAACTTTAGCGTAAAAATCCGGGCGTTGAGGAGGGAAAAGCTGTCCCAACACCTGTTGAAAAAGGAGTTGAGACAATGGTACCATAAAGGCAAAATGTACATAACAATAGTGACCTATACAGACTTATCTTAGTTTTGACAACATTTTTGAAGAGACCAATTTTTTTTTTGGGGGGGGGGGTGGAGTTGTCCTCCCCCAACTTCTTACCACTTACTGGCTGGAAAATAAGCATGTGGTTCTGGAGCCACTCAAAGTTGTATATTAAATGAAGGATTACTTAATTTTACACTTTCTTTTTCAAATTATTAATTTAATTTTGCTATTTAACAAACAGGATAAAACTATTTGTAATGCATACAAAGAAATCATAATACAAAAAACCTATTTCAATTTTTTTCTATTACATTTTTCTAGTTGTCACATTACATTCCAACTTTTTCTTGTTTATTGCTATTCCGCACCGGTATGTCTGAATGAAAAGTTCAAATAGTAATAAATCTTTTGAATAGACAGCAATAATTTTCACAAAAAAAAATACAATATATTTCGATTACATATGCAGAGACCGTCATCAGTAGCAATACTAAAATAAAACAATTAAAAACAATACTTTAATGATAAATAACTAGATATTGTTTCATAACCTTAGTCTTTTCAAAGCGAAGCGAGTCTCTTTGACCTTCCTGGTTCCGGTTCTTTAGCATTATGCATGCTCAGTAAATCAAGAAAAACAAAAAAGAAACAACAGAAAGAAATACATACTTCGACAACTACCAACATGGGACAGAAATGACCGAAGATGGGAAGACTCCTGGCATTAAGTAGAGTAAATCGCGAATACGATTTATAACTTCGGCTGATGTGAACATTTGTTTGATTTCTGCGCAAACAAAAAGGAAGACATGTCTATGAGAGCTGGCTATTCCTTCAAATCACGGAAGATTAAGCTTCAGAAGAACAGAACAATCTCAACTGAGAAAGGTTTCAGGTGAAGACGTTAATTGGTATTAAAAGATAAAAAAAATGTATGGATCCTGTCATACTCCAGAATTCCTTCAATATATCTTGCAATTACTGGCCACAAAAGTAAAGTAGCCAGTAATATAAACGTTCAGTCACAAATTTGGCTGAGTCAGAACGCATAATTTCTTCAATAGGATATTCTCAGGGTATCAGCTTGTCTAGGACATAAGAAAGTGCGTCAGTTATTTACATCAACAGCTCATGTGGGATGCAGGATATAATTCTTCTAATTGTAAATCCATATATGAAAACTTTCTTTTGTTTAACCACATTACAAAATATGATTTTTGAAAAGGAGTGAAGAGCCATCTTATACAGTAAGCATAAATTAAGCGAAATGAGAAGTCCACCTTAAAATGAAAAATAATCACTATAAATTGAAGGCTAGAGTGTTATTCGCTCTTTATCAAAAGTGACATATATTTTGAACAGTGTTTGTTCCTTAAAAAAAAAACAAAAAAAAAAACAAGAAATAACTTGGATTTTGTTTAGTATGTCAGAGTGCTCAATGACTTCTTCGCAGCTTGATGTATTTGCGGCGGTAATTTATCTGAAAAGAAAAATATTATAAGTAATACTCAGGCTCATTCATTCCGACACAAAAAAAATCATCGTCAGTAGAATTTTTTTTATTTAAGCCAAGTGACAAAAGACAAATTATATACATTTTCGACATTTATTTGACAAAGATATTTTCTCTGGTACTTGTCAAAAATCCTAAAAAAAATTCTAAGGATTTTATAATCTCCGATAACGGTGCAGAAAGAGGAGGCCTTGGCCACAATTATTACACTGATATCTTTTAGTCTACACTTAACTAATGGCATTCAAGACAAATAGATAGCATCAGCATTAATAAATTTCGTATTGGCCGTTTTCTGGTTTCCGGAAAATCCACATTTTCCAGAAAGCTCACCTTATCATCAAAGAATACACTACTAAAAAATCCAAAACAAATTTGTCTTTTAACAAGAAGCAAAAGAGAAAAAAGCTCAGAGATAGAGAGCTAAAATAAGAAGTTTTCAATCTTAAAATTCCTTTAAAAAATAGTTCTACAAACCTTATATGAGTTTTCCTATAGTCTTTTAAAAGATCCTTGTTTAAAAAGATACACACTATTTAGCTGATTTTACGTGAGCGTTTTATGAAGTTAAAAAAGCAAACATAATAGACGTGCTTCAGCGTGCTTGTTTACAATAAGCGAAACACTGGCAGCTTTCCAAAGTTACATCTTGTTACCAATTCCCTAGTTCGAATAAAACTTGTTCTTAAAAAAAAGAATCACCGGATCAACTTTTTTTTTCTTTAACTGCATTTCTTTTATGGTTTTTATAACACAATAATATGAAAAAAACTTCGTTTTCTTAAACAGTTAAAGAGGCTGCGTCCCAAAGTCGAACCTTAAAACGTACAGGAATTAGGAGAGGCAGTTGGGGGGCTGCCACCCCCCCCCAACCCCCCGCTTTTAAAGACTCTTTTGTACAGGTTTTTTGTTGTGGGGGGACTTCATTGTTACTAATTTGTCTTTAAAAGCGGGGGGTTTGGGGGGCTGCCTCTCCTAATTCCTGTACGTTTTAAGGTTCGACTGTGGGACGCAGCCTCTTTAACTCTTTAAGAAAACGAAGTTTTTTTCATATTATTTCTGTACGTTTTTCTACAATCCATGGTGGATGTAATTTAATAATTCCTGTACTCCTCGTACAGGAATTAGGAGAGGAAGTTGGGTGGCTGCCGCCCCCAACCCCCCCCCCCCCCCCGCTATTAAATCATTGTATAAAATAGAAAAAAAAATAGATAGAATGACCGAAATGTTTCTTTTGCTCATAAGAAGCTAATATTCTGTTATCTCTCAAATGATAAGCAGTCCAGGTCTTTAACTCTTTAAGAAAACGAAGTTTTTTTCATATTTTGTGAAAAAACCGCCCGATAGGGGACTTGAACCCTTGACCCGAGGATTATAAGTCCCACGCTCTACCGACTGAGCTAACCACCTGCATGTGTGTAAATATAACTTTTGAATAACTTTTAAAAATTTCAAATTAACATGGGCTCTTATGGAGAAATGGGTTAATTAAGTGGCTAATGCGTGGTTTCTGGAAAACAGGGAAGGAGTTATCGGATCGAGCTGAAATTTCGCGGATAAGCTCCTGGGCCGTAGGGGACCTTAACTTGTGAATTTCAGCCCGATCGGACAACGTTAAAGGGGGGGGGGGGTTGGGGGTCGAAACTTTCGGGGGGTTAAGATTTTCCTACGAAACTTTCAAGGAAACTTACTCGGAGAATTCCGCATCGAATGAGTCTTCGTACACCCAGATCCGATGTTGACTGTGATCTGTAGGCGTGGCAGAAAAAAAAGAATATGTATTAAGTGGCTATGCGTGGTTTCTGGAAAACAGGGAAGGAGTTATCGGATCGAGCTGAAATTTCGCGGATAAGCTCCTGGGCCCTAGGGGACCTTAACTTGTGAATTTCAGCCCGATCAGACAACGTTAAAGGGGGGCTGGGGTTGGTGGGTCAAAACTTTCGGCCAGATTTTCCCCATGAAGGAAAAGTCGGAAGGGGATGAAATTTGGCAGGTTTCTTAGTTGGAGCTCGGGCTACGAAATGCATCCCTCCCCATCCCTCTGCGACTACTGGAACCGAAGATCGCTTAACATTGTCGTGGTTCGCCTCTTTATAGAGGCACGAGTGTGCCTCCTTGATTTCTTCCCAAACATCTCGTCTATGCGCACATTCTTTCTCGTATTAAAAAACGACCAAAAAAAATCCACACACACTTACCAAACGATAGAATCGGTCAGTTTAGAATGATATATGCCTTGTATTTTTTTTCCATGATTGAGTGCTTTCAAAGAAATATATTCTGAGACTGTTACATTTACCGAAAGGGTTACTCTTAATAATAATGTTCTATTAACAGGTATTTTTCACTTTTCATTTCTTTCATTTTTCTTATACTTAATTAAATTTTTCTTCTGACCCCTTGCAGTGAAACGAAATGGAAAAAGGTATTACATAGTTTATGGGCTCCCTTGACAGGAAATTTGACCTTCAATTCCTGAGGATTCTCACAAACAAATACATAGGGTGATTCGCTTTCACCATCTGGGAATCGATTCCTGTACTCTTCTTGGGGAAGGACGTCAGAAACATCAACACAACCAAGGAGGCATCCTGTTGGATAGGCTTCAGGAAACACCAAATTTTCATCTACAATAAAAAAACAAAAATTATTGTTAGTTGTTATAAACCAAAAATCTAACATTTTCAGAAAAGGAATCACTTCATGAAATCTATTTTGTTTCTAATTCTAAGTAGACCAACGATGCCACGGAGAGCTACTTCAGCTGTGACTTATGGGTCCTACCTCTAAGTTTTAGGCCTTAAGAAATTTGATTAATTTGAGAAAAAAAGGGGGGGGGGGCAGGAGGGAGAGTGTTTATGATCAAAATTACACCGTCAATACTCAGTATTTCCGAAAATACAATAATAAAGTATTCTAATCCATAACTACAAATGATTGTGTGTTCTTTTTGAGAAAATTGTTCACGAATATTTTTTTTTCTTTTTCAGGCGATTGTATTAAACCAGTGGTTTTTCAAAAGTTCCTCAGTTTCAGAGGTTATAGTGACACATAGTGATAAACCTCACTCCTAAAGACACGACAGTTTATACACAATTGAGGTGTTAATACCTAAAGCCTAAAAGAAGTGTTTGTAGATCCAAATTTACAGACTTCCACTTATGAATCTGGATTTAAAGTTTCACTCCCCTTCATTAGGACGACAAGTATACGAAGAAAGATAGGATGAAACTTGTAACAATGATCTTGAACTTCAATTAAGATGTGGTACTAAAAACAAACGGAAATCAAAAAAGAAAATGTATGTTTTTTCAAATGAAAGTAAATAGTAACATGAAAGTTTAAAACTAACAGGAGTTATTCTGTATATAAGGGGAATGCCTCTTCTCCCTCTCTTCGGTCTTCTACTATACAGCAAAGTTGGATTATTTCCTCAATACTTCAAGACCAAATGCTGTAACACAAGGACAACACAAGTAACACAAGTGTAACACAAGGGCTGAGAAAAAAAAAGTGTTTTTCATGAAGCTTCAAGAGTGGAAACACTTATTTATGTACAACATTACGTTCATATATTACGGTTTCCATTTCAAGTGTTTAGAAAGTTTAGAATTGGTTAGAATTAGAATTAGTGTTTAGAAAGTGTTTAGAATTGTGTTTAGAAACACTTCCAATTATCCGCACGTTTTTATTTGGTTTCACTCACAAATGCTTTCAATAAAGCAACAGTAAAACTTTACTTCTTGCAAACAGCCTGCAGAATCCCTTCAGCTAAACTTGTTCAACAGCGAAAGTTTTGGTTTTGCATGGCTAGACAAGGCCTATTTGAAAAAAGCGCTATATTTTGTCGGAAACATCCATCATTACTTGCTGGATCTCAGTTAAATCCTCCAGGATTTAGCAGCTAGGTTATAATTGCGCCTTAGATCCTCTGAGCAATAGGACTTGTTTCATTTTTTTTTTAGTTACGGTACGTCTTCCTACTCGTAAATTGACAGTGTTATAGACAATCTATACTGCAGCAAATTTTGCGGAGGGGTCATTTTGATTTAACTTAAATTAAAATTTCGAAGTACCGATGATTTGCAACAGTTCTCTTTTCCCACTACTACAATATTTTTATACCATATTTTATTACTACAATACTATTACTAACATTATTACTATTATTACACATACTATTACTACATACAATACTATATATAATACATATACAATACTATTACTACAATTATTACTACTATTACTACATATTTTATTACTAATACTATTACTGCTGTATTTACTTACGATTTATTCCCACAAACTATTTGAGTATTCCCACAAACCAAAAACCTTTCAAACGAGCAGATAAGCAGCAAAGATTTGCTAAGGGAAGTCAAAAAGAAAATTTTGAAGTCCCACTACTACAATATTTTCTTGGAATAGTAAACAAAAAAACTTAATAACATCTAAAAGCGGCAGGTAATTCTAAAGTGCTGCCATCTACTTTCATAAGCCATTTCAATCTGATTCAATTTGATGAAGTTCGTGACTTCATTTTTTTGCTTGAAACTAAGGTATAGAAAAGGTTTCTAAAGATTCGATAGTTCTCATTGCTAAAGAAATTGATGATTGCCCTTTTCTCAACAGTGCTATTAGAAAGTTTTACCACAGCTAGAAAACCAAATTTTTTACCTGAAGAGATGAAATTTTCTTTTTAACAATTATTAAGTCTAATCTTAAAGCTGACAAATGACTACTCGCATTTTTTGTAACAAAACGGATTCACGAAATAAGCCAATTTGAAGATTTTGAAATTTTGACAACACCTTTGCTGTGGCACACACTGGGAAAAAAAAGAATTGGATAATGACTTAGCTCAAAAACAAAGTGATTGATAGCTTATTCTTCGCTGAATACCAATTAGGGGCAAATTAAAACCTGTGACTATCAATCCCTCCCATCGCTACTTTTGGTAAAATTGTTGGCATATTGCACTTTTTTTTAACCACTTATCAAAGGATTTCCGTTTCTAAAGTTGAAGAGTCAAACTGTGTTAGAGCAGGCAAAACTGAAAACAAGTTGGAAGTAGAACTAAACCCATGTCTCTCTCCCACTCTTCCCATCCCTATTTTTGGCAAAAAGGTTAGCACGATGCACTTCTTTTTTACACCGACTCAAGAAAAGATTTTTAATTCTACAGTTGAAGAATCAAACACCATTAGTGGCACTCAACCCCCCCCCCCTTCTCCTCGAACGATCATTATAACATTGATTTACTAAAGTTTCAGTATGGGACATTAAAGGACCAAAGTTGGATCTTGTCCCTCCAAAATTTATTGCCGGCAACTCTACCGGTCTATAGCAGTAAGATAGGTATGTTGCACCTTTTTTGAACCAAAAATCATGTAAAAATTCCTAATCTGTATGAATGGAGGACCAAACTGGGCCCATTACCCATAAAATACCCAACGCTTCTTTCGTGCCAACTTTTTTTGCAGAAAGATAGGCATGTTGCATCTCGCTGAAATCAAGAACAAACAATGATTTTCAATCTTTATGACTTGTGGGACAAAATGTATGTACAATTCCTCTAAAAGCAACGCTATTCCCCGTTCATGTTTTTAGATGAAAGGTAAGCGTGCCACCCCTTACATCTACCTTACATACTCCTTTTTCACCCCCTGATATTAATAGCTTTTTAGCAAAACGGCCGTTATGATACACTTCTTTCGAAAAGGAGTCAAGCAAGGGTGCTAAATCTATTTAACAAGAAAATCAAAGCTGGACAGCTACCCCTTTAACACCCATGCATCTTACACCTTGCATCTGGGTTGAATCGAAAATATGCAATGATTTTCTACAAAACACTGCATCCCGATGACATAGTTAAGCAATTATTAGTAAAACTTTTACATAGCAGTCAGTAGAGATAGACATAGAATAAAATTGTTCTTCATCAAATACATAGAACATAATTAATAGGTGTTATATTTGAGGCGAAGTAGCCTGCAACTTCAGAACTAACAAAATATTCCGGCCGCTTTTTACATTTTGGGAGCCCGACATTTAATATATGGAGCATTTTAAAAGTAATACCATTGGCTGAATGTCAGAAAATAGAGATTACAGTTGGTTTTAACAGCGTACTTCAAGACCATCTTTAAGGAAAGCCCCAGCATTTTTTTTTCGTTAGCTTTTTTTATGGTAAAAAAGTGACAATAGCGTTTTCAAGGTTTTGAAAAGCTTCAAGCAATAGAAAAGATACTTAATCCTACATAATTTTGTCGCCAAAGGTTGCTTCAACGCTTCAAGTTGTTCACCCATGTTAAACACTTCAATAAATAATTGGCTTCATTGATTTCTTTTTCTTTTCGCTAAACGAGAATTAATATCATGTAATATACAAAAACTGGGATTGCATTAGATACAATAGCATATTCATCTCATTGAATATTCACTAAACATAAAAAAAAGAAACTGAAGGAAAATTTTGACTCAAATTTTTTTTCGGGTGTTTTTATTATATAATTAATTTCTATAATTTCTCAACGCAATATTACCTTTAAGAATATGTCTATAAAGATTTTCCAACTCTTTGATTTCTTGTTGAGTCGGAGCTTTAACAGCAGATGCGATCCAAAGTCGCCCTCTATGGGTTGAGTACCATGTCCTACCTTCATGCCTTGAAAAAAATATTATAAATATCTAAAATAATTAATAAGTTCATTAGTGATTAGGCCTTTTACTTTAAATTATGTTAAACTTCCAATTTAGCAAAAATCACTGTTAAACTTTAAATTTTAGAATCTTACGACTAAACACGACAAACCTAGCATAAAAGTTACATGATTACCGATGATAGCAACTAGTACAGCTAATTCAAGTTGACGAGAGAAGTGGGAGGACACCATTTTGGGACAGTGTCAGCAGGTTCACAATACAACAGGACAGTGTCCGTTTTACAGCAGATTCGCAATGCTGCAAAAAAGCAGGTTCGCAATAATGCAAACCAGACGGTGTCAGTTTTACCACAGATTCGCAATACTGCAAAAAAGCAGGTTCACAAAACTGCAAACGGGATGGTGTCAGTTTTACAGCAGATTCACAATACTTCAAAAAAGCAGGTTCGCAATACTGCAAACGTGATGGTGTCAGTTCTATAGTAGATTCGAAATACTTCAAAAAAGCCTGGAAAAGCAATTAATTAAAATGTGAATTTGGGATCTCAACGGAAATTGTTACCGAGGGTGGGAGAAGAATTTAATGCCGTGGAGAGCGTGTTTTCAGCCCATAGTTTTTAAAAAGCATGCTGAGTGTCCCCCTGGGCTTTCCTTGAGACTGAAGTTATCTTTTCCCCCAGCCATAGACACAAGCACCAGAAAGCATGTGTGATGAAAGAGAGGACTAGGAGCCAGACCCCAATATTGGGAGCCACACCACTGAGTCTGGTGATTCATATTAGCATGTAATAACCTAACAACACCTAACATTTGGGATGAATCGCAGGGATTTTAAAAAACTGTAAGTAATTAAGCATATTGTCAATATTACAATTGCGCTGACAATATATTAGGCTTATGACGTTTATAGGACAATAAAAAGTAAATTGGAAATGACCCATAGAGAGATATTTTGTAAGGAGGGAGGGGGGGGGGCATAAGTACTGTTGAATGTGTATGAGCTGTTTTCATTGCTTGCTATTTTTCTCTTTTTTAGCCATGGTCCATGTGCCTTTAAAGCATTAAATATCTATCTGGCCACCTATATATTATGTGCGCGACATTATATGTAATTACATGAGTTAGTGTAATTGTATAATTGTGTCATAATTTTGTGCATAAATGTTTTTTTTTCCATGACCCAATGACACTTTTTTTTGCACTAAATATTTTTTTTTATCTACCTATACTATTTTTACTGTTGCTGTTTTTCTTCCTTTTTTTTCAAAAATAGCACCTTGCCAATCTATAAATTTTACAGTATTCTTTTCCTGAATAAAACCGAATGAAAACACGTGTTACTTTTTTGACATGGGAATTATTTCCAACATGTTTCCGTGTCCACTAAAATTTCGATTCAGATCTTCAAACTACTTCAAACTTTTTTTTTTCGCATTAAGAACACAAAGGATTGATAAGCGTCTGGCCCTAAAATAAAAGAAACACAATTTGGACACTATCAAGGATCAAGACAAAAGTTAAAATCTGAAGAAGAAGAAGAAGAAGAAGACAAGCTTTCTCATCTCAAAGATACGAAGAAGACAAGCTTTTCATCTTTCCGCAATTCTCTATCCTACAGAGATACCCTCTCATAATTCTTACCTTCTTTTAAAAGCCGAAATAAATTTATGGACTTGAAGTTCACAAACAGCACTCTAATGGAGAAAAACATACCCTTCTACTGGAGTGACAGCCATGCTATTGCATACTGACAATGAGTACCATCCAAAATTGTGAAAAAAAATTACACAAGAAGATTATATTTTGTTTCAATTTTGAGCTATTAATAAAAAAACGTAAAATAAAGAAAAAAGACAGTGAAAGACACTTAAATTATATTAAACAATCTAAGGAGGCATTCAGAAGATAGGTATAAAAAATGTAACATATACAATTTGCGAGGACAAGACACAATCATTTTTCCCCCTTACCCTACAGATAAAATTATAATTCTCTCTACCACCCCCCCCCCCCAAAAAAAAAACATCTGAAAATTTCAACTTGATCCACTAGCTGTGAACCAAATCTTGTCTCTTCCGATGATGTAATCTCTCAAATATGAACTAGACTCTAATTGTAAAAGTAATTTAGAGGAATATTAGCTTTAACCACCCCTTTAAGATCACGTGATTGGCTAGGTCCCAAATACAGTGATATCTGTAAAAATTATGACAAAAAAGCAAAATATGAGCTTTGTGCCGTTATGCATAAAGGTGGTCAGGTCCACTGTTGAAAGAAAATACTACGAAAGGAAGAAACATTTATCTAATGCGTCTTTATCCTGTTTAAATCCACCTGCATCATATTTGGTTTAGGTCGCCCCATATTTGTAAAAAAAAATGGAACAGAGCATTTTGCTTAAATAATAAATAAGCACTACGCTTACAAAAATAAAGTTTATTTTTTAAAAAGAAGTTTGTTTTAATCTTTTAATTAATTTTTTATTTATTTTTTAAGTTTATTTTTTATCTTTAAAAAGAATTTTAGCAAGTTTTCTATCTGATAGAGAGCAGTGTATTCTTCTTCAAAGCAGAGATGAATCTAACTTTGCTAGGATGGTTTTGCGGGTCTATGCAAGAAACAAAATGATGTCTTTTATCCATTCTGATAACTTATGATAGTGTTCTGAGCAATTACTAATATACTTTCAAGATTTTAGATGACCTAACTATTTTGCAGTTGACACAAGTGAGTAACCTTACAGTAGAACTTAGTATCGATTCCTTAGTTAAGACATTGAAACACAACCACGATAAAGTAAAGCTTACTTTAAACAGTAACATAAAATTCCCTCATGCCAATTTCCTTCCTTAAACCATTTCAACTAACTTACCAAATTAACTACAATGTTTAATTTATTTTTCTTATTATTTTATCTCCTTGGTGGAAAATAATGTATCCTTAAAACACACAATATTTTTGCTGTCCTTTAACATTTCAAATAAGGGGAGTAGGCATCTTTATAAATATATACCGTAATAAGATGGTCAAATATGGCTCTGAAGCATGGGCGGTCCGAAAAGCAGATGGAAATTTACTAGATGTTTTCCAGAGAAATTGCCTACGGATTGTTCTGGGTACCCGGCTGACTGACCGTATTTCAAACAGTAGGTTGTAGGAAAGATATGGTTCAATCCCGCTTTCTAGGGCTATAATGAAATAAAGGTTGAGATGGCTAGGGCACGTTCTACGGATGAAGGATGACAGATTACCGAAGATTGTCCTTTTTGGCCAACCATCTGGGGCTACACGGAAAGCAGGTCGTCCTTGTCTGGGTTGAGAGGATGTCATAAATAAAGATATAAAGAAAATGGGAACTTCCTGGGAGGGTGTAAAGAGGGAGACTTTAAATAGATTAGGTTGGAGGAGGAGCGTGCGTAGCTGTGATAGCCTCAGGCGGCTGGATGCTGCAGTGAGTTATTATTATTATTATTATTATTATTAGTAGTAGTAGTAATAAGATGGAATGAAAATTCAGCAACATCTCAATTTGCCTTGCTTAGTGCCAGTAAAAAAACGTTTTACATAAGGACAGGGTTTTCATTACGCAGTGCTTAGTCGAAAAAGTCTATTAAGAGAGCTGTGCTTTACATGAACTTAACTGAAAAATATTGACAAGTTTACAACAAAGTTGATGTATAAAATTTTTCATATATATGTATAGATACCGAAGAAAAACACAAAAGCTAACCTTTTGATTCCCGCAACAAGAAGGGATGCATAGGGCTGGTGCATTGATAAGCACATTCCATCGTCTGACATAACTTGAAGATCGCTGTCCTGTAACCGAGAAACTGGTGTTTTTTGGCCTGTCAATGGCTTCTCTTTGGTTGGTTTTAGGATTCCTGAATCTTCAAACTATAAATAATATATGTCTACCATAAAAAGAGGCTTTACAGTAGCAGCAGTGAGTACATGTTGATATAATAGAAATATTCCCAAGCTGAAATTGCCTATAAAAATGACAAATATTTTCAAAAAAGATTAGGGTGTATATCTTATTATATTGGGAAACATAAATATTTTCAAGTTAAGCTGAAAACATCTTGGCACTTATACAACAATGAAGGTTGTAATCTCTACTTGCCCAATATTGGGAAAAAAAAGAACAACAAGAGATGCACAATTTCAAACGTGTAAGTTAGGTGTCCACCAATAAAACACAACTATTCTATCTCTAGGCAAGTATAGGAGCCAGATATTATTGCATATAGCCATGTGACACCCCTTTTGTGAAATGTAAATGTTTGCCATAAAAAAAATGCTTGTGGTTTTGGCTACCACAAATAGTGGATGAAAAAGGCAGGTTGCCACACCAGTTTTCATGGAACAAATCCCCCGTAGAACTCGACCTTCGTTCAATTCAACCCAAGCTTAATTCAATCCCCATTCAACGTAGCTTAACCTGTTGCAGGGAATGAATGGAATAGGGGTTGAGTTGAGTGAAAGTTGACTTGCAAGCATGCTCAGTTAAAAGGAATCTAAATTAAACGATGGTTGAGTTGAGTTGAATGAGGGCTGCGTTAAGCGGAGGTTGAGTTGATCACGGTTTGAGT
Organism: Artemia franciscana; assembly: GCF_032884065.1. Classification (NCBI taxonomy): domain Eukaryota; kingdom Metazoa; phylum Arthropoda; class Branchiopoda; order Anostraca; family Artemiidae; genus Artemia; species Artemia franciscana. The sequence goes on along the minus strand of NC_088879.1, from coordinate 14,714,805 downwards.
TGCATACGTTGAATTGAAGTGGGTTGAGTTAGACAAGGGTCGGGTTACATGGGGAACGGCCACAACATAAAGTTGACCACGACACAGGACGTGGTCAGTATGATAAATTAAGTTAATGTTAGTTACTATCTATTAAGTCGAAAAAACTTATAGCCAATATAAAAATAATTGACTGAGACTATGATTTTAGGGCTGATGACCGAAGGACAAGCCTCTTTATTGATACTGTCCTAGGGATAAAACTAAACGATCCAGGTAACTACGCACGTAGAAGAACTTGGGATTTTTTAAAAGCCATCCTTTTCTTCATTCAGATGCCCATATTTTTGGACTTTTTCATTTTGACCATTTTCCCAGGAGCCCGTCCTAGATTCTTATGTAGTTTTTAATAATAGTTTGAAGATAAAAAACATAAACTCAGGGGTGACCACAACCCCCCCCCCCCCCAGAGCGAGTGGGAAGCATTGTAAGTTATGCCCTGAGGGCATATAAGGCTCTTAGGGAAAAGGTGGTTGTATAAACTTAGGGGACTCAAATGATTGAATATCAAATAGCGCTAGATTCTTATGTAATTGATTGAATACAAAACGGCCACAGCACAAAGTTGAACACGAGACAAAAGGCGAACGGTATGATAAAATAAGTTAATATTAGTAACCATCTATTGAGTCGAAACTAAACTTATAGCCAATATAAAAATAATTGACTGAGGCTGTGATTTCAGGGCTTATAACAGAAGGACCAACCCTTTTAATGAAACTCTCCTAGGGATAAAACTAAACGATCCCGGCAAATACGCACGTAGGAGACCTTAAGGTTTTCTTAAAAGCCATCTCTTTTTTCATTCAGATTCCCGGATTTTTACACTTTTTCATTTTGACCCTTTTCCCGCGAGTCCACCCTAGATTCTTATGTAATTGTCAAAAATAGTTTGAAGATAAAAAACATAAACTCAGGGGTGAACACAACCCCCTCCCCCCAGAGCCAGTGGAGAGTATTGTAAGCCGTGCCCCGGGGGCATATAAGGCTCTTAGGGAAAAGGTGGTTGTATAAACTTAGGGGACTCAAATGATTGAATATCAAATCGCCCTAGATTCTTATAAAATTGATTGAATACAAAACGGCCACAACACATAGTTGAACACGAGAAAAAACGTGATCGGCATAATAAAATAAGCTAATGTTAATGTTACTTACTATTTATGTTAATGTTTCTTACTATCTATTAAGTCGAGACTAAACTTATAGCCAATATCAAAATAATTGACTGAGACTGTGATTTCAGGGTTAATAACAAAAGGACCAACCCCTTTAATGAAACTCTCCTAGGGATAAAACTAAACGACCCAGGCAAATAAGCACGTAGGGGACCTTAAGGTTTTCTTAAAAGCCATCTCTTTTGTCATTTAGATTCCGGTATTTTTGCACTTTTTCATTTTGACCCTTTTCCCCCGACCCCGCCCTAGATTCTTACGCAAGTGTGTGCAGGAATTGGTATACAAAATTAGAAAGTTTTAATTACTTAGAAAGGGTACTTAAATAACGTTTGTGGTTTACCATTTACAACATATTCAGGTAAGTTTTTCGAAAAAAAACAACAACAGTAAATCATTTACTTTTAAACGAGGCAGCTGATTCTCTCGATATTCATCTTCTTCGACAAAAGTTTCTTCCCATTTCTTCTTCTCTGAGGTCGAACCGAATTCGGCTTCTAAATCGATTTTATGTATCTCCGGTTGTTCTTCAATCACCCTCCGTCCTGAAAATTTCCTTATAATAGATAAGTATATTTTTGTTTATTTATTTCTTTTAATTGCCCTTATTCTTCACACTTTCAATACATTTGAAATAATGCACCAAAGATATGTATATTCCTCATTTTTTTTTCTTCCATCCTGTACAATTTTCACTTTGATGGTTCTCGGCGACCCACCGCAACAGATTCATCTGCGAGTGATTGCACGGTGTTAATCTTGGTTTCAAAATCATATATCGAATCAAAAAGTAATTCTGTAAAGTGATTTTAAATAACGAAGCTGAAATGAAATAGAAATGTTTTACGCTTGAGAATTGGAAGACAGAAAAGTCTTTTTCTTTTCTCTTGGCGTCACAAGTTGTTCAAAAGTCGAGAAAAAAAAAGAACTGCATATCTTTTCAAGTAGATTTTTCAACCCAAAAGTGACTTTAAGAAACCACTTTTTTTGGATTATTTCCATCAATGCTCCACAGTCTTTTCCAGCAGGTGTCAGAACAACATCGTAGGAATACGAGGTCTGCATCAAAAAGCTTCCACAGGAGCTGAGATGTAGGAACTCCCTTGGGTCTTTTAAATATAAATTAAAAAAAAAATATCCGATTGACTTTGAATAAATAGAGTTAATTAATAAATAAGATTTTCTTACCCACTTATTTATTTGATAATTATCATCATTATCTCCGTTTTTATTATTATTATTGTTATTTTGTAAGGTCAATATGGCTTTCCTTTTGAGGAGGAAGGAAGAGGGGAATGAATTATGTGTTTAATTGTCTCAATGAGGAAGTGGTCGTGTTGAAGAGTGACGCGAGAGTAACAAAGCGTGATTAAGAAGATTTCTTAAGCTTAAAGGATTCAACGTGCAGTTTTTGCCTAGAGATATTTATTTTACGTTTATTTATTTTTATTTATAATAATAAAGCCCGACTTAAATTGGAAAATCTGACATCTCTTTCCAGAAAATCACTTTTGTTGCGAGGACCAATTAAACGTCAGAGCAACACAAAGAAAAAAGAGGAAAAGATAATACGATATTAATGATTATCAGGAATACATCCTCTTAGGATTAAGAACTTATTAATCACTATGATGAAAGAGAATACCTGCAAAATCTATGGTTAATTTCATTGCTTTTTTCGGTCCATATCTCAGCTCCTGGATTTCTTTTTCACGTTTTTCTATTCTAGCTCTCTCTGAAGCCGAGAGCCATTTATTTCTTGATGAATAGTAGTCACTTTCGTCATCAATAACATGAGTACGTCTCTCGCTAAAAAAAATAAATAAATTGGGATTGAAACTTTATTATGACTTACGCACTCGAATGCCTAGCACGGATAAATGACAATCTTAACCAAAAAGTATGGGTAACTTATAGAACGTGGAAAATGGCACTAGTGTCGAGTAAAATTGACAAAGCCATCTAGCGTCTGGTCTTTTGAGAAACTGAAAAATGACAAGCTCTAGTTTCTTTAGCAATGAAGAAAAATCTAAATTATAAGAGATATGCTTAATTACCACCCTATTGCTTTAGCTCCAAACGCAAAAAAAAACGAAGTGACAAACTCAACCAGAATCAGAACAGAAATGGCTTGAAATGGTGGAGAGCATCACCTTCAGACCCGTGGAAGCATGCAAAAATATCATTTAATGGCAGAAAACTTCAGCTAGAAGCTACTGCCACCCTGATTGGCAGCAACAAAGCTGCTAAACCTTTGCACTAGAAAGCAAAAATAGAAATTTTGGCAATAGTGTCAAAGAATTTCTTTCTGATAGACTATAAAACTCCATTCCAGTTCCAGTATTAAGACATTCAAATACCCCACGATTAACTAGGATTTCAGATTAGGTATTTCTACCATTTCTGTTATTAAATGTCATTTTTGCTTGTTCCCAAGGGTTTGAAAGTGCCGCCCTCCGGTATTTCTAATCATTAGATTTAGTAAATACTGTTAAGAAACTGGAAGCATGCCCGATGCGGGCGTTTTATTTAAGAGGATTCGACACTTAAAAAATCTTTTTGTGGCCCCCAACGTCGGCTGAATGTCTCAAAGGCAAAGGGTCCATTAGCAAATCCTTCCAAGAGACTACTTATCATTGAAACAGTTAATTAAAAAAACAAAACAAATCCGAAACAGAAGTTTTCTAAAGAAAGGTAAAGGTCAGACTTAAGATCAGAAGAAATAGAAACTTACAATAATCAAACTCAAAAAGACAAAAAATTACTACTAAAGAATAAATGAAACCAAAAATGAACAGAAATTAAATGAATAATCAGAGCAAAATACATACAACAGGTACTAATATGAATTAATAAATATATTTCAAAACAAGTAAAGCTCAGGTTGAATATGGAAATCAAGCTTAAAACGAACAAAAATATATACGTAGTTCGGGTCATTATAGTATATGCGTAGAGGGAGGAATAACTTACCAAGTTCTATCATATTCCAAGAGTTTGTTTTTGTGCTCAACTGCTTTGTTCAAACTCTCATCAACAGGTGGCTCTTCAGGTTTAGCTTCCATCAATTTCTTGATCAGTTGCTCAGATTTCTTCGAACCACGTGCTATTATCTCATCATGTTCTTTACTAGTAACCTACAACACATGAATAGATCATTTTAGTAAAATTAAAATATTTACAAGGTCCACATAATATATATATATATATATATATATATATATATATATATATATATATATATATATATATATATCTAGAAATAAGAGGATCAAAGCAATTTAACATCACTGAATATGTAAGAAAATTGCTATAGAGATACTGTCACTTATCAACAGCTAAGAAAAAGTTTATTTTCTGGTTTGTTAAGAATGATACATCGAGATTAAGTATAAGGTATCAAATCCCTCTGATGACAAACATACACAATCTAATTGAATTAGTAAGTGAACCTCAGTCATAGCTGACACTCAAAACTAGATTTTTTAAAAATGCTTAAAAAAGAATGAATGAGAAATAAAATTGTTTAATTCTAATGTGTAACAGATACTATATAGGAATTTATTTTGGATGAAGAAGGGGAGGAGGTCGTAGGGAGCATGCACACACCACCCGACAATGCTGCGCAATGAAAATCAATAAAATATAACTGACTGCCGCCGACGGGGGAAATTAAATAAAACAAGAGCTAAGAGCTCATATGGCACTTGTGACGAAGCAAGAAGAGCTAAGAGCCAAGAGATCATATGGTATGAGCTCTAACAAAATTCTTTGAATCAATAGATTGATTTAAAAAGGAAAATAAGAGGCTTAATGGCGGTCAGAATTTTAAATAAGAGCTCTGAGTCACGATTTCCTTCTAAATATCAAAATTCATTAAGATCCGATTACCCAAGAGCTTCATCCGAGCTTCATCCCGATTCCTCCACTCCAAGTGTTTTCCAAGATTTCCCCCTCCAACTCCCCCCAATGTCAAAAGACCTTTTCGGGATTTGAAATAAGAGCTCTGAGACATGAATTTATTCTAAATATCAAATTTCATTAAGATCCGATCACCTATTCGTAAGATAAACACCCCATTTTCACGTTTTCCAAGAATTCCGGTTTCCCCCTCCAACTCCCCCCAATGTCAAAGGATCCGGTCGGAATTTAAAATTAGAGCTTTAAAGCACAAGATCTTTCTAAATATCAAATTTCATTAAGATCTGGTCACCCTTTCGTAAGCTACAAATACCTCAGTTTTCAAAATTACCCCCCCCCCCCAACTCTACCAAAGAGAGCAGATCCGGTCCGGTTATGTCAGTCACGTATCTTAGACAGGTTTCTATTCTTCCCATCCAGTTTCATCCTGATCTCACCGCTTTAAATATTTTCTAAGATTTCCAGTCCCCCCCCCCCTTAATTACGCTTGATCCTGTTGAGATTTAAAATAAGAGATCTGAGTTACGAGGTCCTTCTAAATATGAAGTTTCATGAAGATCCGATCACTCCTTCGTAAGTTAAAATTACGTCATTTTTTCTTATTTTTCAGAATTAACCCCCCCCCCCCAATAGAGCGGATCCATGCCAATTATGTAAATCACGTATCTAAGACTTCTGCTTATTTTTCCCACCCCGTTTCATCCCGATACCTCCAATCTAAGCGTTTTCCATGATTTTAGGTTCCCCCACCCCAAAGTCCCCCCAATACCACCAGATCCGGTAGGAATTTAAAATAAGAGCTTTGAGAAACGATATCCTTCTAAATATCAAATTTCATTGGGATCCAATCACCCGTTCGTAAGTTAAAAATACGTCCTTTTTTCTAATCTTTTAGAATTCACCCCCCCCCCCCCACTACCCCAAAGAGAGCGGATCTGTTCTGGTTATGTCAATCATGTGTCAAGGACTTGTGTTTATTTTTCCCATCAAGTTTCATCCCGATCCCTCCACTCTAAGTATTTTCCAAGATTTTAGGTTTCCCCCTCCCAACTCCCCCAAATGTCACCAGATCCGGTCGGGATTTAAAATAACAGCTTTGAGACATGATATCCTTCCAAACATCAACTTTCATTAAGATCTGATCAACCGTTCGTAAGTTAAAAATACTTCAATTTTTCTATTTTTTTCCGAATTAACGCCCCCCCCCCCAGATGGTCAAATCGGGAAAACGACTATTTCTAATTTAATCTGGTCCGGTCCCTGATACGCCTGCCAAATTTCATCGTCCTAGCTTACCTGGAAGTGCCTAAAGTAGCAAAACCGACGGACCGACAGACCGACAGACTTTGAGATTGCTATATGTCACTTGGTTAATACCAAGTGCCATAAAAATGTCGAATACAGCCGCCTGATCTCTGTTATCTTAATTGTCTGAATTAATGAGAAATAGATACTATATAGGGATTTATTTTGGATAAAGAAGAGGGAGGAGGGTTTATAAGGAGCTCTGATGGTGAGTATGCACACACTGTCCGGCTACTCTGCGTAATCAGAATAAACAAAAATACAAAAACAAACAAGGTGATTGCCGTTGATTGGGGAAATTGAATAGAAAAATATCTATACAGTTTAAAAAAGATGATTCTTTCAAGTCCTAGTCGTTTCAAATAGGGCCAAATCTTTTGTCCACGGCCAAAGACAATGAACCAGGAGATATGTATTTTCGTTAAGCATTATTCAGCATGCGAGCAATTATTTCTTTCAAGCTATTTAATTTAATTGTAAATTATTAGTGATCCGTGTCTCCAGTTGGTTTTCTTTCTAGACACTAGCTTTTCAACAAACTTGATAAAGCAGATTTTCTACTTTTCAAAATTGAAAAACAATATTTCAGTTTATGCTTCTTCTTCTGGTGACTTCTACAGCCGCAACTATTTAGCTCTCTTTTTATTCCTATAGGTTCAGATAATCACAATGGCACTGCTTGTTGCGGTTTTAGACATCTCTTTTGGTTTTTTTAAATCATTTTGATATTAATAATTTCTTTTTTTCTTAAGATTTGAATTTAAGCGTCAAAAAACCCAAAACAAATATTCAGAAAAAATTTACATGGGACATAGCAGGTTACGTTTTGCATTAGAACAGTAATAACAACCATCCATTTTTAATCCTATTCAATAAGCTTGAAACAGAGCAAAAAAAAGAAAAGAAAAAAAGAAAACGAACACTTCAAAAAATCATAAAAACGGAATCGGCCGAGGAGGAACAGTAAGTAGAGATAAATTCGACATATACATAGAGATAAGTGGAGGTTCCATGTTACGACTCTTTTTTTTGTTTACGTTTGAGCTATTAGATTGTATTCAATCCCAACTAATAGACTAAAATTTCCTTACCAAATTTCCGCAGAAGAAACACGGACCAGCACCTTCTTGCGTGCAAACAATGCGACCACATTTAAGACAATTTGAAACCAACCCATGCTTCGATGCTTGACAGGAACACCTATGCCGCCCTGAAAATAAAACCATGTATATATATATATATATCTATATATATAAAAATAAGTTGTCTGTGTGTGTGTGTGTCTGTCGAGTGACGTCATGTTTGTGTGCCGACTGACGTCATGTTTTCGACTGACGAAATTACAGACCGGGACATCGGGACACAAATGACGACCGGGACACCAGCACATAGGGAATATAAATGACGACCGGGACACTCAAAGAGAAAGCGACCGGGACACAAGGAATGTTCGATTAGCAATCACCATCAACAAAGCACCGGGACACAAATGACGACCGGGACACAGGGAGTATAAATGACGACCAGGACATAAGTAAAAAAACTAAAAAAACTAAAAAAAAGTTAAAAACTACAAAAAACCAAAAAGAAAAAAAAACTAAAAACTAATAAAAAAACTAAAAAAGCTAAAAAACTAAAAAAACTAAAAAAGAAAAAAAAAGAAAAAAAGGAAAAAAATGAAAAAATAAAGGAGAAAAACAAAACTAAAAAAAAAAAAAATTAAAAAAAAACTAAAAAGAAAAAAGAAAAAACTAAAAAAAGTAAAACCAAAAAAAAACTAAAAAGAAAAAAAGGGGAAAAATACAAAAATTTATTTCATCATATACCATTTCAAAAACGAATGTATATACAGACCGGGAAACCGGGATACAAATGACGACCGGGACACAGGGAATATAAATGACGACCGGGACACAGGGACACAACTACAATGGGGATGCCGGGGGGCACAGGGGGATATATAAATGACGACGGGGAAACAGGGAATGTTCGATTAGCAATTACCATCAACAAAGCTCAAGGGCAATCATTAGAATCATGAGGTATAACTAAAAAAACTAAAAAAAAAGGTAAATAACTAAAACCAAAAAAAAGACCAATTCAAAAACGAATGTATATACAGACCAGGACACCGGGAAATAAATGACGACCGGGACACCGGGACACAAGGAATATAAATGACGCCCGGGACCCTCAAAGAGAAATCACAGACTGGGACACCGGGACACAAATGACGACCCGGACACAGGGAATATAAATGACGACCGGGACACAGGGACACAACTACAACGGGGACGCCGGGGGGCACAGGGAGATATATAAATGACGACGGCGACACAGGGAATCGTCGATTAGCAATCACCATCAACAAAGCTCAAGGGCAATCATTAGAATCATGAGATATAGATCTGAATACGGATTGTTTTCCCATGGACCATTATATGTTGCATGTTCAAGAGTCGGTAAACCTGACAATCTATTTATATGCACAGACAATGGGACAGCAAAGAATGTTGTAAATTCGCAAGTTTTACGTAGTTAAAAACAT